>NW_009596123.1:0-72965 GCF_000690535.1 Cariama cristata | reverse complement strand
ACCTCGAAGGCCTGTGGGAGCCGCAGTTGTAAGTAGGGCGTCCGTCACCGCACTGTAACACTCCAGCTTTGTGGAGTTGGTCAGAGATCGCTTACACAGCCGGGCAAAGTACCGGGCTGGTTTAGATGAAGATACCAGGCGCCAGCATTCATGAGGAGAAGCGGGGGTGTCGTGTGAGACACTTCTCCAAAATCCTCACTGAAGGACGGTGCAAGCCTTTTGACCTGGCTCTCCCCATCCTGCCCACACCGTGTGTCCGAGAAGTGACACCGGTGACAACATGTTCTGCCGCACCTTCTGACTTGTTCGTGCTGCCGTTGTCAGTTGTTCAAGGTGAAAAGGTGAACCACTAATAATGGCGGCGTTCAATTCGTCTTCATCGTTAAGTGTGATAACATGGATCTTTTAACTGTGAGACACAGCATATTTCAGGAATCCTGTGAAATGTGTAAAATTTACGGTGAAACATTATATTAGAATGGGCAACATTCTTTAAAAATAGGTTGCACATCTGGATAAAAGCTAGGAAACTCGAGCGAGGTTATATAATGCATTGCACACAGAATAAACATTTTACAGAAAAGGAACTGCAAGATACCTGTTCATATTGAGCTAGGATTGCATTGCTAAAAAAACCTTCATAAAAAAGCTATATGGTAAAATACTGGGTTAAAATATAGTGCAGCATATAAAAGCAGTAGACAGGAGGGACCAGTGGAAAAAAAAACTTGAATTTCACTATATTTTTACATCTATGTAGCGGCTGTTGTGTTACATATTCTATATATTAGAATGGCAGCAACATCACAATTCTTGGGTATCACTTAATGTAAAAACAGACTGCTAATTATTTTTTCATAGCAAATTTAATATTTTGCCTTGTAGTTATTACTGTTCGTGTTACTATAGCTTAACAGGCATTTGCTGTTAATCACTTAAGAGGACCCAGACTAGTGCTGTGTTTCTTCTGGTTTTTATAGCCTGTTGAATTCTTCTGAGCATAAAAGTGCCAGGAAGCAGGGTATGTATTGCTTTTCTCTGTTTATACATCTGTGTTTGGTGAGAGCCAACAAACTTCTAAGTTTCCAAAGTTGTTGAAAAGTGAGTGACTGGATGCTTTACTGTTCAATGCACTGAGATTAGATGGTTCTGAAAACTGAATAGGAAAACGGTCTGCACTGTGACTGGGGGAAAAACTTGTCTGAGTCAGCAACCAAACTTAAACACCAGTCTTTATACCTTTTGTATAGAACTATAACTAGAATACTGTGACTGCGTGACAGTAATACTGCTATGAATACTTCAGTTTGGCTGAGATGATCCTACTGAAGTGTATCTGCCAGGCAAAAGACTGCATAAATCACAAGGAACGGACAGAAAAAGAGATTAAATTATAAAGCATTTCAGTTCATGAAAATTTCTTTTGAAGTCATGGCTCAGGTGAGGTGACAGCTCTGTAGACCCTAAACAAATTAATTTCCTTTCAAGAAAAGGATTCATTAGATAGTATAGCACTTTCCATTACAGAAAAAAAAACCCAACAAAACAGAGTATGGCTGAGACTGACTTGGAGTCTCCACAGCCTGAGCTGAGTAAACCCTGATGGTATCCTTATTCTGAGTGGACAGGTTGCTATCGCCCAGCCCAGCCTTGGGGCTTGTCACAGCTGTCCTTGTTAGAAGCAGTCTATTAGATAGCAGGGTTCTGTTGTGTAAGCTGTCAAGTAGGGGAAAGGCATTAGGGAGCACTCAGGTAAGTGCTAAGCCGTCTTCTGTAGGAGTAACGGTAATCACAACCAAGGGTAAGCACTCAGAGGAATGATTTTAGTTGGCCCGGGTTCAGCCAAATGGGATTGTGTAGTTCAGTGTTCAGTGCTAAACCTCTTTGTGCATCTAAATGAGAAAGGGATCGAGGGTAGCACTTTGAGTGTTTCTGACCACCAGAAAATAAACCACGGCAGAAAAATGAGAGTTCTCCGAGCATGTCTGTAAAACATAACATTTTGTAGAAGCCCATTACCTGTTAATTTAAAATTGTTATTACTATGAAAGCATTTGTGACCTTACGTATATGCATTGTATAGGAGGAATGGAGATCTGAACTGCGCTCAACATTTTTATAAATGTTGAAAAAAAGCTGGGCTGTATGATGCCAATTAGTCTATTAAATTACATATGTGGAGTTGGAATAGAGTGAATCCATAATCCATGAGGAGAGGCATTTTTGTGATAGACAGATAAATGCAGAAGTAGTGTCTAGTGTAATTCTTTTGGCAATTATCTGTTTCTGTATTGATAAATTCTATTTCTACTTGACTACTAAATACAGTATCCAAGTAATTTTAGGAAATGCTACTTTTAAATACATCCCCCATCACCAAATTGGGGAGAAACTGCAAATTTGCTAGCTGCTTTTAACTTTTCCCAAAGTTTTTTTGATATATGGTGCAATAATCTATAAATGAATGCTAAAGTTAATTGTAAAGGTAGACCAAGCAAGAACATCAGTAGAACTATATATGAAGCTAAAATGCTTTTAAACAGGACAGTTATTTAAAGTGCCAATGTAGCTAGATTTAAGGTTTAGAAACAATATGCCTGTGGTCGTTCAGGAATTTAAAAACAACACACTCAGTTCAAACACTGTTAAGAGTCTCAGTTGCAGTCCGTATTTAATAGTAAATTTAAATTCCTGGTGTGATTTGTTGCTCAAGCTCCTCCCCTGTGGTTTGGTATTTTTTTTCCTCCAGATTTGTGGCATACACCATGGAGGGTCTGTGCTGGAAGCTGTCCGTCTGCTTTTTGTGCTATCAAGTTGCTTTGGGAAGAGTTGAGAGGGAGGGGCATTATGTTGCTGCCGTGTATGAACACGAGTCCATCCTGAGTCCTAACCCGACAGCCCTGGTTGATCGTCAGTCTGCGCTGGAACTCATGGGCAGAAACCTAGATATCTATGAACAGCAAGTAGTGGCTGCTGCAAGACAGGTATGCCGCAGCTTAGTAGCAGTTGCATGTGTCCTATGTATATATAGAGTAAGTGCTATTTGAGGATAATCTTTCACATTTGTGTTCCCAGGCAACTAAAGCCGTATTTATATACATAATGATGGTCTGGTTTTTCAGACATTCTGACCTGCCAGCAGCTCTGAAAAAAATCCGGCTGATTAGCAGCTCGCCTGACTTGAGTTATTCCAAGCTTGGAAAAACACGCCTATAGTTATTTAGTATAGGGAAATTAATTTTCTATTTTGGTCTGAATACCTAGCTCCTTTCTGTTTTCTTAAATGGAATGTTTCTATTGAAAGATTGTCTTACAGGCAGCTGTCCTCAGGTTTCATTTTATTCCAGTGCTCTCAATGGAAATTCCTGAATGTTTCTAAAAACTAAGGAAGCTAAATGCTTTGGAAATGAATGTTCCACCATTAACAACTTTGTGGAAGTAAAGTTTTCCATTCCTTTCTCCTGCCCTCCATGTAATGGTTCTCAGTCTAAATATATTTAGAGGAGAGATATTAATATTTCTGGCTGTTCTTATGCAGAGTCTCCTTTCCTTCCCTCCCCAAGAAAACCCAAAGCTGGTTCTAGTCAGAGGAAGTGGGCATTACTGTCCCTATGCAGAGAAGAACTGACTTGCAAGCTTCACAAATCTGTTTTTCTGGAACAGAATTATTACCACTTATGTATAATTGGAATTTTTTTTTTTGGAGACATTCAGATGACTCTGCATCACAGTCCAGAAGCACAATAGCTATTTTTATGCAGTACTGCATCCAAGACACCTGAATTATCCCAAAGCAATAACACAGATAACGTTGAACTGCCTTTTGAAAAGTCACAGGAATTTGAGTGACTGATTCTGTGTCTGATTTAAGAGGAATCCACTCCATTTTTAGCAACAGTTCAGATCTCCCTGAACTTCAGGTAGAGCCAGCCTAGTGCTGGCATGGCTACATTTCTACCAGAATCTGCATTGCTTCCACACCCAAGCTGTTTCTGAATTCAATACTCCAGCACCCTATCCAACCCTATATACCTAGTCAAGGTATATAGCCATAACTAGGTGATGCTGCACCTTTCACACGGGTACAGCACCTTTCACAAAGTTCATCTGCCAATAGCGTAATTCTGAAAAAAAAAATTAAGACAAATTTTAACATTGTCAGCCTTTAACCTGAATGATGTCATTTTCATGATTCATGTGAGTGGAGAATACTTTGGGTAAGAATTTAGATGAAGTCTGCTCTTACTTGCACACCCTTAAAATAATGTCGAATAGGTTATTTTTCAAGCTAAAGGTATGTGTCAGGTTAAATAAGCTTTTTTCATACATACAGTTACACCTACTATGAAGTCAAAGAAAAGATACTTTCAAACTACGTTCTTGTGAAAATATACTTGGGTTATCCTTAACTTTCTTTAGCTCTTTTTACCCACGAGATTCCCTTTTTTCCTTTTGTATTTGCTTTGGTTTTGCTTTGCCTACAAAACATGTCTTTGTTTTACATACAGGGGGCACAGATCATTGTTTTTCCTGAAGATGGAATCCATGGCTTCAACTTCACCAGAAGCTCCATTTATCCTTACTTGGATTTCGTTCTGCATTCACGCTCTGTGAAGTGGAATCCATGCAGAGAGCCATATTTGTTCAATGACACAGAGGTAAATGCAGGAGGGATTTCTGCAGGGAGGTGGAATAACTAAATGCTAGATTTCTGCTCCAAGTAGGAAACTAGCTCTAGTTGTTTTGCTTGGGGAAGTAAGCAAGAAGTTTAACAACTCGTAGTAGCAGATTCTGTTTTCAGGGACTCTCTGTTTAGGCTGGTTTCATGCTTAGCAGAGGAGGGCTTTAGATACATACATGCAAGAAAATTAGCTTGTTTATGAGCTGTCTGGATTTGCCATCTCCTCCTCCCCAGCCTATGAAATGGTAATTACTCCCTAATAAGGCACATTGTGTGTGATTTTGAACAACATTGTTTTGTATAAAACAACATGGCAGTATCTCCACTTTTGATGCATTCCCGTTACTCAGTTTTAATGACTTGATGACAGCAGAACATTCTGACTCGGTGATTGTGTGTAAAGTGATCAGCACAAGTAACAGGACTTGACCAGCTGCTATAATGTAACAGAAGTCACAACTTAGCACAGACCAAGTGTGATTACAGATTTGACACGCAGTTTGCAAAAATAGTATTTTCATCAGCTGTTCTGAACCTGAAGTGAAAATAATCATGCTTAGTAATACAAACTATTCTTATTAATGTTACAGTAGTCAATATAATGAAAGTAATCACGCATGGGCCTACTAAGCAGAATTTGTGTGCAAACATGAATCACAGTTGGAAACGGTGACCTACTTTGGTCTATGAATCTTTACTACCAATGATCATGGGCAAGCAAGATCTTAGTTTGCCATTTAGCTCCTATTTGGGGATTGCAGTACTGGCAGTCTTTGGTACAGCTGTCTATGGCATGGAAGAAAAATCCGAGTAATACTGTAGTCTGTAGCTTTTTGTATTTCTTTTCTGTAACTATGCAAAATCTGCCTGTTTACATCTCTGCTTCTCTAAGTTGTAGCTAGTAATCACTTTTTTGAAATTTAGAGTAAAAACATCTAGTTGCAAGAAGGAATTGCAGGTGCAAATGATCGTTGTTAGATGTTTGCTCGTCTACTGACACACAGAGATCAGTTATGCTGCCTTGTCACAGTTTTCAGTTGACCTATGATATTTTAAAGCAATTGGTGCTCCTGCAACAGTCAGAATTTTCTGAAAATTAATGCCCTTGAAATAGAGAGATTTGTTTATTTACTTACTTCTGAGGAAATAAAATCCAGATAATTTTTTTCAGTGCTATTTTGAAATTAACTTCTGAAATACTTCTCTGTGTAGAAAGCTACTGGTTGCAGTAGCTTTCATCACAAAATCATCAGTACTTTTAAATTTTACAGGTACAGTCAAATGTGTTCAATTTCCATTTGAAAATAATAATTTGAAAAGTATTAAATAAGCCATAGCTGCTGAAGTAAAACTTATTCCTCCATATTCTGAAGTGCTTACATTTCCCCATACTGTTCTCCAGGTTCTTCAGCGTCTGAGCTGCATGGCACTGAAGAACAAAATATTCCTTGTGGCAAACTTAGGAACTAAGCAACCCTGTGAGCACACCGATCCTCACTGTCCATCTGATGGGAGATACCAGTTCAATACCAACGTGGCATTCGATGATGACGGTATGCTGGTAGCCACGTACCGCAAACACAACCTGTATTTTGAGTACGCTTTTGATACCCCTCCAGAGCCTGACTATAAACTCTTTGATACCCCTTTTGCTGGCAAGTTTGGTATGTTCACTTGCTTTGATATACTCTTTTTTGAGCCTGCAGTGAACCTCATCCGACAATACAATGTGAAACAAGTTGTATATCCAACTGCCTGGATGAACCAGCTCCCACTCCTGTCTGCTGTAGAATTTCAACAAGCTTTTGCAACAGCTTTCAACATCAATGTTTTAGCAGCTAATATCCACCACCCTACCTTGGGCATGACAGGGAGTGGCATATACACTCCAGTCAAATCATTCATCTACCACAACATGGAAAGTTATGGTGGCAAGCTCATAGTAGCAGAAATTCCTGTGATTGCCACAGATTATGAAACCAATTTGGAGAGTAATGAAAGATTCAGAGAGAGCTTACATCACTCATGCAAGACTTTTACAAGCACTTCACTGGATGATCAAGTTTGCTTTAAGGAGGGAGAAGAGACCCTCAGCAGAGTATCAGAAAAAGGAAATGAACAGTTACCCCTATTTTATGCAGAAATGATGTATGACAACTTTACTTTTGTTCCTGTATGGGGGGAGAAAGGAGAGCTCCGTGTTTGTGCCAATACCCTTTGTTGTTACTTAAATTATCGGAGAGCTGTTTTAACCGATGAATTATATGCTTTGGGAGTTTTTGATGGGCTCCATACAGTGCATGGCACATACTATGTCCAGGCCTGTGCATTAGTAAAGTGTGGTGGTCTCAGCTTTAGCACTTGTGGACAGGAGGTTACAGATGCCACTGCTCTGATAGATTTCCAGCTATGGGGAAATATGAGTACCTCTTATATCTTTCCTTTACTGCTGACGTCTGGTATTACCTTGGACTTTGCTGATCACAGGGGCTGGAAAAACAACCACTATTTCATAAGCAAAAATAGAACATCTTCTGGCCTACTGACAGCTGCCCTGTATGGACGATGGTATGAAAAGGACTAGCACAGATATTTGACTGAATCAGTAAACAACTGCCCATATGTTCAGAGCATGTATCTTAACATAAGTTATTGAACATCTGTACTAGAGCTTCAGGTGTGCTTGTTACACGAGTGACTTGATTAGATGCCACATTTGAAATGATAAGTGGCAGCACTTAACCTAAGAGGCTGTAAGTACAGTCTGTACCTTGGTAGCTTATGTCCTACCAGAAGTAAAAGAATTGCCTTGCAAAGATGAAGGCTTGTTATAATGTGTTGAGATGTTTTATATCGGGAAAATAACATTTCTCGTTTCAACTGAATTTATTCCTTTTAATTTAATCTTTTGGTTTTCTGAGGTCCTGGCTAGCAGTATGGAAATTAATGGAATGGAAAGCCATTGCAAAAGGAAGAAAAATAGGAAAGGGAATGAAGACACAAATACCATGCATGACTCATGGAAATATATATGTATACATACATATAGCTTGTATGTGGTGAGGTTCTGATTTCTGGTTAGGGTGCCGTGATTTATTTTTTTTTCTTAGAGTCAAAAACTCCCAGCTGAGATCGTTACCATTTACTGGCCGCTTGGTTGACTGTAATCCTGTTAGAAAACTCAGTGAGTTTTCCCATATACTTTTAACAGTAACTGAATGTTACAGTTGCGAACATCTCCGGAGCAGCTAGCCTGGGGAAGAGGATGTCAAATGATTGTGAAAAACTAGACTGCATTAAGACACAATTTCCAGCCTACTGTGCAAGGAATTGTGTTTAAAGAAAACGTTGGCAATGAATATCAGTGACTATGTTACGTACTGTGTAAGTACTTTAACTTTCCCTGTTTAAGAGAGGTAATTTCAAAACTGTTTTGACTTTTAGACATCTTACACGTTGCTCGTAAATTCATTCAACAGGAGCTGTGAAAAGCGCGTAATGAATTGTGAGACAGCAAAGTTTTTACATAAATACTTGGTGTACCAGAGGGCAGGTTTCTGCTGTTAAATGAGTAAAACACAGCATTCTTTCCAGAGCAGTAACTAGGTGAAGTGCTATAACTATTGTACTGCAGTGACAAACTGTTCTACTGCAGTGAAGAATTTGGGAAGAGAATATTCAAAAGATATTAATTTGGGGTTAAATTCAGAGAAGATAATTTATTCTCAAGCATTCTAATTTTTTATGGTCTTATTGGCTGTTATGACTTCATCTGTGTAATAGCTGTTGAGTAACGGAATAAACACAACCATTCCTTTGGTGAGTCCTCATGTTCCATTTTCTCAGTCTGTTAATCAGGCCAAGGGGAGCAGAGCGCTAAGAGGAGAGCTGTCAGTCTGTTTTGGTGGTCTGAGTCTGTCCTGAGATGCGTTCAAACTCAAACCACTATGGCAGCTGTAAGTACGTGCACTGAAAGGTGCTCAATAAGCTCCTGCTGTGAGTGAACTCCCTTTCCAGTTTCAGAAAGTAAAACCACAAAGGAATTTCTGAATTTCTACCTCAAGGTTTCTTAAATATTTACACTAAGTATATAAATATTGATAATCTTGGGCTCTATCAAACCTTCCTTCTCCACGTTATATTACTGTGAGCCAGGCCTAGGTGCACTCAGCTTTGATACAACACCACAAGTTTGTTTATCCTGCAGCATATATTGGACAGAAAGATGGAGAGGGGAATGTCTATATCTCATTAGACATAAACTTGCTGATGTAAAAGTAGGCCATCCCACCGCAGGCTTATTAAAAATCATTAATTCTTTGGCACCCATAGTGGTGTTCTTGCTGAACACTGCACTAATTCCAGAACATACAGGGTAGAACAGAAAAGCATTTGTGGTGCTTATTTGTGCTTCTGGTTCTAGTACCATATGACCAAGTCTAAAAGAAAGGAACAATGAACAGCTGGAGCATTTCAGGTCTCAGGACAAGCCTCCCCACTCCACTTAGTAGGCTTGAAAACACGTATTGTCTTGCACTAAATACTGCTTTGGATTTAGTTCCAAAGCAAACCGTTATTGTCACAATAAATTAGGCAAAATAAGTAAACACCATTGCACGTATTTGCAATGCTTAAGGAGAAAAAAACGCATTTATCTATGAGATATTTGCAAAGTATGTTCCACAGAGCTATTCTAACTTTGTGTATGTCAAAACTATTCAAAAACAAGACCTTCTGGCCTTACTGTTTGCATGGAGTACGTTGCTCTGTCTCCTCCCTGAGAAGTATTAGACTGTGTTCTCATACCTTGTTCCCTTCACTCCAAAAATGCAGCTGTTAGCGAAGAGACAGTGGAAAAAGTGGAACAGACAGTACTAGACACGATGGAGACTTACCAATAAGTAACTTCCACCCCCATCCCGATCTTTGAGTGACAACAGATGTACCCGTTCTGAAAGGGGGTGACCAGGCAGTACCCTGCGACACTCACCACTACCCATCGGCGGCTTTCGGACATCTGGGCTGGAAGAGCAATCCCAGCCCTGCCCAACACAGCCCCGCGCCCAAACAACCTGGCATTCACAGGAGTGCAGCTGCGTTACCATTTACTGAGGAGGTGTGAGAAGCCTTCAGCAAGACTGATGTTCACACAGGCAGACTCATACTGTAGTGCAGTCCATCATCTAATCTCTCGTCAGTGGATCTGAACAGTTGTATTAAAGCTTCCTGAATGGTTTCCACCTATGAGTACACCAAAACCAAACCAGAACACAAGGATCTTGTGGCATACGGGAAGTACAGCTGAAGTCTAGAACAGCTTTAAATCACTCAGTCTGTTGACTTAAGTGAAACCAGGATTTGGAAATTTGTACCGACGCCGAAGGAACATCCTGTCCGAGACAGACAGGAGGGGATGATGTCTTTAAAAGGCCTTGACGCTGCCCCTGGGAAGGGGAAGACAACCATAGACACCGACTGTCCAGGCAGGGGTAACAGCACACGAGTGGTGAGAGGGGTTTCTTCTTAAGGGATCTGCTGCTTTGGGATGCACACGACCAGTGAGTTTTCCAGGTGGATGTGGGAATACTCTGATTACAGTGAGAGACACCACCAGGAAGCACACCAAAGGAACATGGGGCAAACAGGACGTTGGAGTTATTGAGAGGCATGTGAACAGGCTGAGGAACTGGTGACAGACTGGGACAATCTGTTCAGATCAGAGATCTTCACAATGCACAAGCAGGCGAAAACTTGTTTAGGCCGATCTCTGCAAGTGACGTGAACTGGACTGAAGCAACTGACCTTCAAGGGCCTCCTGGAATCAGCACAGATGTAAGGAAGCCATCGTCATGAGGCTCGGCATGGTCTTGCCCAGGCTGTGACCCGTCTTGCAGCATCAGGTATTTAATGACCACCCCAGCATCGCAGAAGACCCAAGAGGACCAACACAAAAAACTGACTGCCCTCTTTGGCTGCTTCAGGCATACCATCTAAAGTGAATAAAAGAGCCAACTGAAGAAAATTGCATTTTCAGAACTGTTACAGAAAGAGGAGCTGAACAACTCCTAACCACCACTATGGCGCACATGGAGATTCAGTGGCTAGAAAGAACTACCCCCCTCCTCCTCCATTTATGTAGGTTAAAAAAAAACCCCAAAGTGGTGACAAATGCCATTCCTGAAAACCCCAAATATCCACAGGTTGAAGTGAGAGTTATCGTTCAATCAAGTTTTTAATGGTCAATGGCAATGGAAGTATTTCAGAGACTCACTGTGCTCTCCTTCCTCCCTCCACTGGGAGAGCAGGCATAGGTGACACAGGTCAGCAGTCAGAGACGATGATTGGTGGTACCCACAGCAGATCAAACTCTTGGTAGAAGAGATGAGAAAGGCTGAATTCAGCAAGATGTTAATCGATTCTAAGAAAGATTTTTAAGATTTTAAGAAAACTATGCAGACAGCTTGAATAACAAAGTTTGGCAAGGGATAGGAAATATATGACAGGCTAGGACGTGAATCCATAGATTTTGCCTTAAAACTATTTAAGGTATCTAATCTATTCTTTCAACATAACATCTGAGACCTCGGTGTGTCAAGCTTTCTAAAGTAAGTCAGCTCCCAGGTAAAAGAAGAAGAAAACCTACATGTCTGTCATTTGACAAGGCTTGGAAAGTGGGGGTTTGTTTTGTTGTGAATCTGAATAGCAAAATTTCTGCTTGCCTCTGTTGAAATTTTAATGAAAAAAGAGAATATAAAGTGTTTTTCTCCTCTTTAAATATTTACTGACACAATATTAAGACAGTTTGAAAGGCTCTTTAGGTTCCATATTATTCAACTATGTTTACAGTTACATGGTGAGATAGTGCAAGATTCCTTTCCCAACTTCAGCTTGCAAATTGCTAAAACATAGCGTGGAATGGAGGGAGCTCAGTTCATCCTGATGTAAAAGAACACTGAGCACCAGGGAAGCACAGATAATTTAGATACTGCTTTGTTCGAAGACAAATAACAGTGCTGAAGAGACCGGGATACTGGGTTGGAAAGAGTTGCAAGAAATCTTCAGGTCCCACAAGCAAGGACACTTCTTCCAGTCAGGAATGTTCAGTTGCGAGATGAGTTGTAGAGACGGGAAAAAGCCCACCACTTGAAAATGTTAGTCCCATCTGTAACTACTTTTCCCCTAGGGAAAGGAAACCAAAACACTTGCATTTTCCTGGGCTCTAGATGACTAACAACTGGAAGAAATACTCTTTCCGAGGCTGCAATTGCAGATGGTTTTTCTCTTGGTAGGTATGAGAGGATACATGGATCAGACTAGGGGCCAGGGTGACATTTACAGCATCCAGCCAGGCATCTGCTTCTCCTGTTAAGTAGTGAAACAAAGGGATTTCTGTGATAAGGCTTATAGATCATTATAATAATAGGATATTTTCTTAATAATAACCGGTTGTTTTGCTATTTCAAATTAATCCACAGTGGTTCCTTTGCACTTAACATTTTTTAAAATGTGGATATTATAGTGGGAAACAGACTCTAGAAAAATAAAAAAGCCAATGCTATCAGCTAACAAAGCAAGAGGCCTGCATTGCGTCTATTCACATTCAACATCTCAGGTTTCAGTCTGTAAAGGAGACCCATGTTTTATAAATTCTTATCTTGTCCAATTTATTCACAGCTACAAATTTATAAAAAAAAGTTTTTAATCTTAATCTGAAATAATTCTTCTCTGTCGCATCAGCTTCTGCAGCATATTAAAGGATTATAAGGAAGTCATCACAAATCATTGAGAGATTACTACAAGAGGCAATAATTACCAGTCAATCTTGGATTTAAGGATTTATATGAATTTGCTGGACCAGCTTCAAGAACGTAAATGCTTACTTTTTCCTGATTATTGAAATGGATTTTGCCAAGTTTAACTCAAGACCTATGTAAGTGGTGTTAAAAGTTTAAACTACTTATTAAGAGATTATAACGGCCCTTCTCTCCAAGGTTATTAGTCTGATTCCAACCAGGACTGGTTCAAAAAATAACCTTATTGTTATCAGGAACCAATGCTTTTTAACCAAAAGCACGATGGCATTTCTTTTGGGGAGTGGGAACGTACCCTCAGCAGAGCCACAGAGCAAGGTGGCGGGCGATGAGGAGGGTACTGGGGCCAGCTCCAGCTCCTCCTCTTAGTCCTCCAGCTGCAGCGAGGGAGGCCCACGGAGCTCCCTCACCCACCCTGTGGTACACTGAGCCAAAGAACACGTCCTCCAGTTCTCCACAGCTGCTGTTTCCATAAACACTCACCCTTTTTATTTAGGTTTCGGTTTTTAAGATGTGAACCTCACAGATCCAAACATGGAATTAGGTAGTATGAGCTCCCAGGACACATCTGGCACTCTTAAAAAAATGTTCCATGATTATGCAGATGAAAACACTCACAAGTACGTGCTAGGCAACAGTCCTTTGTACAGCATTCACTGTTGCTTCCAATCTTTCTACAGGCTTATCCTCACCCAGTTATTGCATGATTAACAGAAAGGTCACCGCAATTTATTTTTTTTTTTTGTAATAAAGCAGCTGATCTACCAGAACACCACTTGTGTTATCTCCAATCAACTAGACTTAATGAACATTCTCTCTCATTTTTTTTTTCCCCCGAACTAGAATATAAATACGAGTAGGTTATTCTAGATTACTAAGTAGTTGTTGCCTTTAAATGGACGTAATCTCTGGGCAAGACAGGAAGGCTAATTCCTCTCAAAACCAGAATTATTGGGTTGAAGAATCCATAAACATTATCTCATGCAAAGACAGGAAGGCTAATTCCTCTCAAAACCGGAATTATTGGGTTGAAAAATCCATAAACATTATCTCATGCTCCTTTTTAGTCATCTTCATACAGCTTAGGTAACATCTTTGGGATCTTTACTGCCCTTTGTGTAAATGTTAAAAGGAGCAAAACTTTGTAGTAATTGATCTTTAAGTATTAACTTTTTTTAACCAAACATTTATTAATTCTTTAGCCTGGTAGACAGGTAGGAATTTTAAACAAGGAAAAACCCAACCAACCACAACCAAGATCCAAGTTTAAGAAATGCCTATCCCTAGTGCTGTTCCAAATACATGTATATGATTATTTTGGAGATATCTAAGCGTGGGGAAACAATAAAGACTAATAGGAAGAAGTACAAAGCAGGAGACACAGAGAGCTCAAAATTTTGTAAGCAATTACAAGAAAAATGTTTTTGATTACAGTAGGGTCACTCTTGGGCAGGAGGGGGAGACAGACCAATTCTTCATTTTAACAGCATCCAGCATTTATGCTACCACACTACGCTCTAAAAGTAACAGCTCAGCCTAGGAGGTTAATACTAACTAACTTGGCATTTTCTCCTGCCGAACATTTATCCTGAGAACTGAAAAACCCATAAAACATCCCAGAAGTCAGAGTACACAGAAAGCTGAGCAAACTTGGTTGTCCTCATTCCTGAAGTCCATTCAATTTTTTTTTTTCCAGAATAAAAAGGGTTTCTTTTATTCTAATATACTGCTTCAGTGTCCAGCCAAGGCTCACTGCTCTCTCTCAGTAAAAATCCATGAGATTGTTTGGATGAAGGTTGTAACAGTAACTGCCCTATTCATCTGTACAAAAAGAGGAGGATTTCTTTTAGAAAGATGGAGGCTCCAATATAATTTTTCTGGAAATGAGCAGGCCTCCACTAAGGTATGAATGCTTTTTTCTTTTAAATTAAACCCCCCCACCAGCCACAGACAGCATTATTTGTTTTACAGAAACAAGGAACCTTCTGTTTCTTGACCTCTCATTAAGAAAGTTGTTTCTGACCACAGCAGCATGTTCTTTAAACAAACCACATTCCATTTTTGGAACCATATTCTACTAGTAGTCCCAATTACCACTTACAAGGCACAATTGCTGTCCTGCCAGGTAGTGATGGAGGGTTTTTTTGGTTTTGTTCGTTTTTTAAATAGGAACAACCAAATACATGGAAACTGCAATCTACAGGCTCACTGAATAAATTCTAACAATGAGCTAGACGAGATACACAAATCATATAACTCTGGATTCCTAAATGGAATTAACGAGTTATAATAATAAAAAACCCCAGACAGATCTTTAGCTCCACAAAGTTCACAAAACTTAAAAATAACGCAGTGAAAAAGTTTTCTTCCTCCGGAGGCAAGTAGTAATGAGATGGAAGAGAGAGGTGTGATTTCTGACTGACATAAGGAAACAAAGGTGTTCAACAGCACTGCTTTCTGCATTTGCCTGTATTCCATATCCAAATCTCTAACTTTTAAACCAACGCCTTCCAAGCTTTTTCTCCTCCATCATCCAGGCACAGTGGACATGAACAGCTCAGTCCCTACTGCCCTGCGAATTTTTCAAATAAGACCGGAGCGTCCCCTCCTATAAACTGCCCTATGGCTACAGACAGCACAAACTGAGGTAATAGGTCATCCTGAAGTCAAACAGAAGTTAGCACAGATAATAAAGGCCTCTTAATATCCTCTTCTCACAACTCCTTTGAAGCAACAAAAATTGGACAGTTTCATGAACAGAAAGATGCAATCGTTACCTTTTAAGTAACAGGCATGCTACTTGGCATTCTGATTCAGATTTTCCACCAGTGTATGAGGAAAGCTCTGCCTGTGCTGCTTCAAACTTTGTATTTAGATGTAGTGATTCTCAAGACAGGCGAATATGGATCTTTTGAGTGCTGCCTGCCCACTCAGCTGGGGCACGTACATTACTCCCACACTGCCCTGTACTTTGAAAGACTCGGAAGGAAGCAAATACAGAAATCATGATCTCCTGGAAGTCATCTAATTCTGCTCACAGACCAACACACTGCACATACAAACAATGAACACAGGCACGAATGGTTAAGACAGGAAGCCTAAAGGAATAATGAAGTAATTTAACATTTAAAATTACTTTAAATTTAAATAACTCAGCTTTGCTTTAGAAGTAAAATGCTAGCAAAGCTTTTGTGAAGTGAGTTTTATAAATTCTAGCAGTTCAACAAAGGAGACTTTGTCATTAATGCTTAGTAGATACAAATACATTATTCGTTAGTAGAACTCACATTTGGGTTTTATTATACTCCGTAAAATATACAGGAATCTTGAAGTACTGAAAGAGTGCAGGTAAATACAGTATTCAAGCAGTCACTATTTCTATGTACATGCTCATTAATTCTTCAAAAAACCCACAAAATTATCAAATAGATCAAAATATTGTCCCGTGTTTCCACAGTATGTTCAGAAAACCAGCTGATAATTTACAATATCATAAAGATTTCCAGTTTCACAATACAAAAAAGGATAAAAAGGAAATTGGAATCAGTTTGTAGTAATTTATTCTTACTTTAGCAGGACATGCAAGGATTCCTTGCATGTACATAAACAAATTCACTTGAAAAGTAACAGTTATAGTTAAAGCAGAGCCAAATAAAGTAAATACTCATATTTAACAGACAAAACTTCAGCTTACTTATGTCAGTTTTTCATTCTTCAGGCAATTAAAAAAACCACAGTAGTCTGTTATAAATAAAAAAAAAATTCGGGCAAGTCTGAACTACTTTACAGGGACCTGTTCCTGCTGTTTATTTTCTAAATGGAGCACAACAAAGATACACAGCTCTTCCCACAGACCAGACACTGTACTTCTTTCTCTAATAGGGAAATATACTTTTAAATTCACCTCCCCCCCTTGTAACTCCAGGATTGGAAAAAAAAGTGATAGGGATATACAATTTTCATCTTACATACAAATTTATGATGTAAGGAAGTAGACAAATTATTGAAAAGAACTCTCAGTCACAACAGGGTTATCAAGACATTTCAATTTTTATGCAGTTTCATAGTTTCCAAGTAACTTGTGTATTTTTAAATTAAAAAAAAAAATCTCAATCCAAAACCCAAAAGTTAAAAAATCTAAAACTGTGCAACAATTACTGCTTCCCTCCCACATCTCCCACCCCTTCCCTTGTTTATTACACTGTACATTTTTCACCCTGACTTCACCTTGTTAGCTGGTTTAATTTTAGTATTATAAAAGTATGACAAGTTCATTTTCATTTCATCTAAAAGAAAAAAAACCCAAAACTTAAAAGTACATCTGCTTTCTTTCATGGTACATTTAATAGTGTCGGAAGGCTTTCAGATGATTAAAAAAAATAAATCAACATTTAAAACCAAATGTAAGCTTCTTTTCCAGAAGTAATTAAGGTTTGGTTGAAACAACTTCTCAAATAACCTATTCCAGTTTTCACAAAAACGTATTTAATTAAAAAAAAAAATCTTTAAGTTATTTGGTCCTTTGGCAATTTGCAGCACAAACAATGCCTACTGTACCAAACTCATTTATTGCCTTCAAAATGGTTTTAGTTTTATTGGTAATATTTAAATCTAGCATCCTTTGTGTTGTACGATAGTGTTGTTCATTTACATCAAGTAGGGTGCCCAGTCTGCAGAAATTACTCCCGGCACCGGAAACAGAATGGTAGAATACAGTTAAATAAAACAGTTTTGACATTCTTTTTTTTTTTTTTTGCCATGGATTCCAAGTACTTATTCAAGAATTTATGCTTCTTCTGCAAAATATGCTCTTAAAAATCCTCCTACAGTCTCACAGATTTTTTTTTATATGCAACCACAATAAAAAACATCTTCTCAAAGGTCTGTCCTCTTTTTGCATTCAAACACTGATAGCTTTTTTCCGAAAAGCACAAGTCTGACCTTCCAGCGCAAGGGTTCACTCTTCAGACTTACAAAATGTAGCTTCTAATAGGTCTCAGAATCTGAGTCATTGAGTTCGTCTTCTTCTGTATATGGGTAGCCATCTTCCCTGCCAATGTTGTTAAAAGTACAGTAAGAGCTATGGTCACTCCTCATGATTGGCAGGGAATCGAAGGTGACAGTTTTTGAGGTGTTGGTGTAATGATTAATGGCATTGAATGTAAGGGAAGGTAACGCGCTGCTCGATGAAACAGGCATCATCGTGGCCAGAATGAGAGCTAGGCAATCAGCCACATCCTTATTGGGTGCGCAGGCCAAAGCTGGTGTGTAACCTGGAAAGTGAAGAAAAACCAAAACCTTCATTTAAAATAAAGACAATGTAAAAATTTCTCCAAGATCATGTCATGTTTCAGCTGCAAAAGTATTTTATATTGCTTAGTTCTGCACTGTTTAAAAAAAAAAAATCAAACACATACATTTAAATGCATTATCAATTAAAATTTTTAAACTTTCTGTTACAAAAACAACCCAGAAGTTAGTGGGCTTTGGAACAGAGATGTAATTGTTTTGTTAAGCACAGTCAGACAGTCTAGGCCAGCGAGAAAAGCCTGGATTTGAAAATGGTGAGGAAGTCACCTGGCTGAGGTGACAACTAATGGCAGCCAACAGTGGTGGGTGAAGGCATTCACTAGAGAGCCACTGCAGAAACTATAGCTCAACATGTGAAAGATTTCATCCAGAAGCTTCCATATAGCAGGCAGTTATTTTAGTAAGACTGTCCTATCTCAGTAACAAGCTGGCTAAAGCATCAGGGACAGTTAATTGAAAACGCAGAACATACAATTTCAATCAACCTATACTTTTATTACTATATACAGTAATATAAACTATAAAGCCAATGTCTAACTTTTATTTGAGGGATATCAATTCAGATATCCACAAGAAATTTGAAGAAATGTCAGCTGGATTAGTAGGCTGGGACTTGCAGAGAGAAACTACACCTCTTGGTTGCCCACCTGGTCCGGCCAAACTCCTGCTGCCAGGCAATGCTACTGTCACAACCCCCAAATGCTGCAGGAGGTCTCGGGCTCTGATTTGCAGTCAGGTCACGTAGCTGTGAAATCTCTTCTGGGTAACTGTGGCCCTAATGATCCTCCAACATTTCTCCTTTCCAGCTTCACCCTTCCCTATATACTTGCCTCTACTCAAATGTCAAGAAGAACTCTTCAAATTCTCCTCAGTGGAGATCTCCACATTGCTCCCATCTCAGGCTTTAGCCTTACTCATCCAGCAAGGCACCTGAGGATAAGTTTTGGCACAGGTCTCAGGTTATTTCTGCAACACCACGGCACTGCAATGAGGGTGACAACAGCAGCTCTAGAAGCAAGGCAGCCCCCTAAGAACAACCACAGATAACACCTAATTCTGCTGCCAAGACCAAAGTAAGTTTGTTCCCTCTACCTGGTCCGCACAGAGGTGGGTGTCCAGATCACCTTGTAGCACCCTTGCACCCTCTCACTGCATGCGACAGATATGCCCACAATGAGCCGAACAGGAAGACTCACATCCAGGTACATTTGGAAGTCTGAAGTCCTGCGCTACCCCAAATCCACAACTTAAAGGTATACAACATCCAGGTAAAAAGCACACAAGTAATTTTAAATAACAGATGGCTTTAAAGCAAACCGTGTGATGGATTTCTAGCTAGACCTTAGGAAGGCATGGAAAATGAGGCAATGCCCATTCTACCAGTAAGTGTTTCAGCTACTAAGGAATCATCTTTATTGTAGAAGTAGATCCAGGTCAAGTGTTAGGATAGAGCTCAGGAGTAGTTATCGTGTTGTACAATTTCACAGAAGTTTTGAACAAGTAGGCACATTATGGAAAATAATTGTAGCTAGAAATTAAGAAAACAGCAAGCAGGGGACAGACAATCTTGCAGTTGAACCTCTACTTGCTCAGGACAGACCTTGTGCTTGATGCTTGGAACAGAGTAAGACAACAGTCCCTGCCCAAAGGAGCATACAATCCAAGGGAAAACACAGATAATTCAAGCACAAAACGCACCAGCTGACCATGCGATAGGGCCGTACAGAAGTGCAGCGCAGCGGATGTTGTCATTGTTAGAGTAAGGTATCACAGCACTTTAACAGCTCAGAGTTAACAGTGACAGTCTGCAGAAGAGATACATTTTGAGAGGATTCAGAAGCAAGAGCCAGAGCTTGCCACACTTGGATGAAGACTGCATTTCAGGTACATCAGGCAGAATAGAAAGCTCAGCATCGATACTCAAATGCACACAATTTGATATCTACAGTTGCAGGAGATTGTATGAAGGTAAGATGGCACACAAAGTGTTTATTCAAGCTGGCCATACTCAACACCATTTCTTTCACTAACACGGTTTGATAAAAGCTCAAAGAAGAAAAATGAGCAGTCACCAGCTACCTTTGAGTGTTCCAGTTCAGTATAAAAAACATTAAAGGCCAATGTAAAGATTAAACAGATTACTTGCTTATTTTAAAAGTTCTCTAAAAATAGTATTTATACTAATATTCAGTTTTAGATCTTAAGCTTCTGGCTTTCATAACTAGGAATGAAATATCACAGTTTTATTCTTGCCTTAGACATAGCAAAATGAAGTAACTGCTTGCACCATGAAAGACTGACATCTGCATCCTCCAGCACTTTATTTTTTGTCCATGTTCTTTTAAAATTGTAAGAACAAATTACATTTTTATGTCCCTCAAACAACTGCAAACTGATCATTCATATGTCAGGGCAACAACAGATATAAATACTTCAAATGTTCTTTTAATAAGATGTTGGTAAAAGGTACCAACTCACTGAAATACTCTTACTCAATTCTCATATAATGTTCCCCATAATCTGTACTTGCCTTTGCATAAGCTTTCATAGGACCAAAAAAAAAAAAAACACCTCATCAAAAATCACTATCTTCATTTATAGACAGGGCAACTAAAGCAGAGTCAGCTGAAGCAGCTTCCTCGCACAATAGAAAAGACAGCCTAAGTAGTGGACACGGACTTAAGACAAGGGCTCTCTCTGCCCAAATGCAGAGCTGCTCCGTCCCCTGGGGCTTGAAAGTTTCCATGAAGGCGCCTACAGGAAAATCAGAGGGTTATTAATGTGGTCAGTGCAAAGACAGTTCTCAAGAGAAACTGAATGTAGTCTTACACTTGGGAAAGAGAAGAAAGTAATCTGAGGCATGAGTCATCTCGTAAGCATTTACAAGAAAAATTCCTTCCAGAAAACTGGAGGTCTCCAATATAAACTAGAATATGAGTAAAGGAAGGCTTGGAAAAGAACTAGAACCGCCCCGCCCCCCCCTTTTTTTTTTTTAAAAAAAAAAGAGAAAAGCTTGCAAGGCCAATCATCACTGTAATGATGAATCTAGAGAAGAAGAGAAACCTCCATGCTCTGTCAGTCTCCGAAGCTAGAGAATGCCTCCTCTCACTACTGTGATGCACATTAATACAACAAAAGACAGACCGTACCAAGAGATTTAGCTAGCCTAGCAAGTTAAACAGCAGGAAAAAGTCCAAAACAACAACAACAAAAACTTGAAAAACACTCGTTTGGAAAAAAACTTGAAAACACTCGTTGAGTGACCAAAAATAAAACTTCAGCTGGTGTCAAAGGAAAGAAAAAGCTAGTAATTTATTTTAAGATAGGTAAACTTGCATAAATAATGTAAAATTCAACCAAATTTTTGTAGATGCGAGTGATGGTAAAGTTTTATGAAGAAAGGTGTGGAAACATGGGAAAAGAACTGAAAGATTTGAGTGAGTGCTGATACAGAACTGAGAATGAACCCTCAACATGACATTTTTGGGAAGTATACTGGACAGTTAATTTGCTGTTTCCGTTGCATTTAATCTTTCGAGAACCAAGAGGATTGAATTTTTTCCAAAGACATTAGTTCTTAAACATCTCAAAAAGTGATCTCACCCCATTAAGAGATAGTCTATAATAAAAGCAGTAGGACTTCAAATCTAGAGTTTTAAATATCTTATAAATTATTTATAAATTTAAATGCAGAGAATTGGAGTGACGTTAGTTTTTTTCCAAAGCTCACGTTTTTCAGTACTTTTCTGTAGCCCAGATATAGCAGCAGAGGACTGTTAAGTAGTTTTATACAGATATAGATACAGACTGCTTATAAAAAAGGTCAATGCAGCCTTTATAGAAAGGCACAACTTCAAAGACAAAAAGGGGGTCACCACTCCATACCAGTTGAACTTCTGCTGGTTACATGTTCCACACATTAAGACACGCTTCCATGTAAAATACTAACTCAAACTTTACCTCCATTTTAATCTAATTCTACCTGAAATGCCAAGCTTGCATGGCAGATGACTGTACTTACCTGAGCTATGCTAAAGTAAGAGAATGTCAGTGTTGTGATGCAAAATATTCCAGCGCCTATTTCTTCAGTCTGCTTTGCTAACCGGATAGCTCTCACCCCCAAAAATGTATCATACTCTTTTAAGCCTTTCTAATTAAAAATAAAAAAAAAAATAATCAAAGTTTCTCCTATATTTTTACTTAGAATTAAGAAACACACTCTAGCAATAGATGCTAAAATCAAAGACAGCAGACCTAAAGCAGAACCTGGCTATCACTACTGCCAACTTTTCTATTTAATATAAAAGGTACACTATGGAAATCAAGACAACTGTTGCAACAGGTTTAGCAAGTCTGCTGACATACTAATACTTCTAAAAATTAAGAAAAAATTACAGTGACAGGTGAAATAGATTGATAAATCCTACAAAAGTTTCCCTTGCTCTCCCACAACTCCAAGTATTCACCACTTTGCATGTACTGTACTTTAAGTTGGCACATTCATCCAATAGAAAAAGAATTCATTATGAATATTCTCAAGGCTGCTTAACATTGTATAAACAAAGCAATTGCTATTAGCAAGAAAAGAACCATAGTGAAGAACAAGATTAGGTAGCACTCAGAGCTACTTTAAAATTTAACTGTGACTTCTATACAAACAACTTTTTCTCTGTTACATCAAAGATCCACCCTAACAAGGGACTTGCTGGCTGCACATGAAAAACCCACAAAAATACAAACATCTCCAGTTAGCATACTTGTGATGAGAAACAGAAATCAAAAAGATATGTTTTCCAATCTTTTCATTTTAGGGAGTTTCATTTACAGTTACACCTGTCCCCTGTTTTGGGCAAGGAGTGATCTTTAAATCACCCATGTCACTTTCAGCAGCGTAACTTGAGAAAGGCACAGAGAAAGTCATAGTAAACATTGAGAGGAAAAACTTTCCAAACTGGAAATATAATTAGAACTCTTAATTAAGCACATCCCTTTGGGGGGGGGGGTAGGCGAGGGGGCGCGGGGGGGGGGGGGGGGGGGGGGAAGTGTGTGGGGGTATTCTCTGTGATAAAGCAGTTACTTTTTCTTTCATGTGCCAAAAAACTCTAAAGAGCCAGAAGCTTGAGACCAGTAACAGAGATCTGCAATTCATACTTGCTTTTAAAAGCTAACACCAATATATCTACCATGACAAAACAAATGGCAATTCAATCCAGCTTCTTAACAGTTGAAAGTTGTATTTTACTTTGAGCATTATGCTTTTCTGACCATTTTCAGTATGCCAAAGCTAGTGTATTTATAGGGTATACATTATAAAACTACACATGCAAACCAAACATTTCTATGCCGTGACCTGTGCTGTTGTGGAAGTTTTCACTCTCCTTACACTCTGCTGCTTTGCTAAAATGACCCATCGCCACCACATTTTTTTCTATGGGGGAACCTACTGCAAGACCCATATGAAATTTCCAAAGGGTTATTGCTTTTCAGGGAGCTGAGTTTAAAACCACAGTTCCTTATGGGGAAACAAAGTTAAATTTTGCTTACCATTTTCATCTACAGCAAGTACACTTGCTCCCTTTCCTAAAAGCTCTTGAACTACAACCGTTAGTCCATTCCGAGCAGCGACATGCAGAGGTCTGTGAAGACAAGCAAACTCATATGTAAATATGAGAATAAGATATTAAGTAAGATAGGTAGCTTGCATCTAGATACACGATTATTGAAGTATTTATACTTGTATGTTATTTACACACATAAATATAGTAGATATAACTAAGATGGGAAAAACAGCAAATCTTTTTTCTTATCGCAAAGAAACTGTACAATAACAAGTGTGCACGTTCTTCTTTTTATGGCACCACACAGTGAGGAAGTAGCTACTAGAAAAGACCTGCTTGCTTATGAGCTTTATCATGTTAAAAAGTTAGAAACATTTAGTACCCTACTGTTGATAAATCCTTCACTGAACTGTTGTAACAGATATTGTCACATCTGAGAGTTACTGCATATTGCTGGCAATAATCATTAGAATACTAACAGTAGAATGGTAGTCATACTCTATCGCATGTAAATGCTTATAAGAGTTGCAGAAGCCTTTAATCAATGTGCCTTTTAGAAACCACTATATTCCATTGTGATTAGAGATTTAAAAAAATTATTTTACAGTATAATGCATGAAGCAAGAAAAGCAGATTACTTTTCAAAACCTCAAAATATTAACCGTAACTCTGTTTTGTGGTGACTTGATCCTCAAATATTCAAATTTTATCTTTTTAGAATGCAACAGTTTTTCAAAATTGGTTCCCACTGGCTTAATTAAAACCTACCACCACTCAGCAGTAAAGAGAATAATCAGCTTACTTCCCTTCTGCTTTATATTGCTCTTCATTCGTTTCAAGAATCTTAAAATTGTTTGAATTAACTGTGAACTATATTTTGATTTGCAAACAAGTGCCTTACTTAGAGACCAGAAATGCAAAAGATACAAATAGAAGCAGCTGTATCTATGGTGCTTATATTAAATTATTAAGATTCAAGAACTACTGCACACCACAGATACACTGAAAAATGTACTGTAATTAAAATAATTCTAATACAAAGGCCAACAATTTTAATGCTTATCTTGCCACAAAGTAGGACATTGTTTAAGCTGTTTAGAAAATCAGTTTAATTATTAAAAAACATTTGCTAAACTAGTAACATTTTAAACAACCATTAAAATCTTGCCATTTATATAAACATTTTATGGAGGTGTGAATATGTACCTATTTTTCCCTGTGACATCTCTTGATCAGACTATATGAGCCAAGGCATGTGGGTGGAATTACGTGAGCCTGTGGTAGCATACTTTCCCACTTCTGTTCTCATCACATTTTTGCTTTTCTTTCTCTCAAGACATCCTCGCTTCAAGTCAGAAATGGGGCAATCAATCTCTTTCCTGCTTTCTGGTTATTTCATGCTGCCTGAGGTGCACCATGGTAAGCAGTAAGAGAGAGGAAGAGTCTTACTATCTTAACTCCTTAGTTCAAGCAGATCTCTGGGAATAGTTGGAAGAACTGTAGGAGTCTGAACATGACAGATTCCAAAAGGGATGCAAGGCCAGAGAAATACAGGAGTTGCTTACAAGTTCCAGTGTTTTTTTTCTAAATGGTCTGTGATAGTGTCATTAAAGCAGTCTAACAATTCATGAACATAACTCAGCTATGTATCAGGTGTCAAATATTGCCTATAACACAAATACATTCTTTAAAAGAAAAAAAACCACAGAAGAGTAATTTTGATAGCCCATCCTCATATATATTCCCCAGTATGACATATCACTACATTTTTAAGTTTTCCTTATGATTGGGCTAACAAAATAGGCTTAATTCTATTTGACAGAAGATCTTCAGGAAGCATCAAGAATACTGTATCCTCCATAATATTTAATAGAAAATAGTCTTTCATCCTAGTAGGAATAGGTGTCTTTTGCTAACAGAAAGCATACTGAAGAATAAAAGCATACTTCAGCTAGGTTTTTTTTTTTCTTTTTTTTTTATTAGTTAGCTTTGAAGAGCAAGGATTAGTTTGCCTCAAGTGAGTTGTTAACTGAAGTGAATTTTAATTGAAAAATTAGGTAATTTATAAAACAAAAATATTGGTTTACAGGTAATTGCAGTGGATTGCAGTATTCACACAGGACTCCCTGAATCACATTACTCTAAGATTTATTTGTCACCCCTTTCACCCAGCTAAAACTAGAACTTTAAGTATAAGCAAAACACCACTTCAGGTTGGTTCAACTCTTGGTACCTATTAAGCAATTAAAATTCAACAAATTTGGAAAAAAATCTGAAAAATATTCCTCTTTATGAGCAAGATAAACACCAAAATCTCATCTGTACAACACACTCACTGCTGATACGTACGTTTGCAAGGCTGCATTGGTGGCATTGATGAGATTTCTATCCGTAATCTTCTCCAGTATTAACAAGGCACTAGTTTCATGACCCTTAATACAGAACAAACATCTGTCACATAACAAATACTCTTCAAAAATTGCTATGAATGCCTTTTCAAAGTAACAAGTTAATATTTGCAAACAATGCTTGATAACACCAAGTTCAGCCCTGATAAGTCAGGCTACGCACACACCTTGCTGCAAGCCAAATGGAGTGCTGTGTTCTTAGAACTGTCTTGCAAAGTCAGATCAGCTTTAGCACTGCTAACCAGCACCTCTGGGGAAATAAAGATTTGTATTAACTAAAAGCATATTCCTTAAAGTCTTAATGGCTTACATTTGAACAAAATGAAAATATAATTTTGACAAAATATATCCACAATAACATTAACTATAAGGCAACTTTACCAGTAGTGAGATTAACAAACCTAAGAGCAGAAATATGTAAAGCTTTCTCTTTACCAACTGTATTCGTCTGTCCATTTTCTGCAGCCATCATTAAAGGTGTTTTTCCAGAAGAATCTACAGCATTTACTTGAGCGTTGTGACTGAGCAGAAGCTGTAGACACTCAACGTGATCTGTAAAAGCTGCTGCATGAAGAGGAGTTCTGCAACAGATCAAAAGACAGTATGGCCGTGTTCAGCCATGCTTTCTACTTTATACTACACATATGACTGTGATCCTGCAGATACAAAAGTCTGGGCAGTCCCTCCCACTGATCCTGTGAAATCAGTATTGCTGGACTTGTGACTGCTGCCTTTAGAAAGTCACCTTCAAGTTTCAAAGAATTCCCTCTATATAGTTTACAATAGAGATACAATTTGATTCAGGAAAAATAAAATATGCATAAAATACCACCCACAAAATGATACAATTTAAAACATGCTCAAACTTGCCTATATAGTAAAAAGCCAATTCAAGTTTATTGAATCAGAACAGGATTTTTAAAAATCTAAAACTTGTTTCTAGCACAGAATAAACAAAAAATCTTCAAAGCATAAAAACAGGGGGAAGAGGAAATTAACATAAGTAGCAAATACAAAACCCCCAAATTATTCTAGAATTTAGCAGAGCCACTCTATTACATCACAAACATTCTTCCACAGTGCATTTACACTCTTACCTTCCTTTTGAATCTGTTGAATTTACAATACCAGCACCTAGTGTATCAATTAACATTTCTGCAGCACCTTCATTGTCATTTATCCTATAATGAATTAAACAGCCTGTTATTTACAGAATGATAAATCTTTTGTTAAATACAGCAATGAAATCTATGAAGAATAATTTTGCACTTCCTTACACAGCACAATGCAATGGACTGAAAGAATTTCCTTCCATTTTCTGGAAAACTTCCTGTTCCAGGAGGAGCTCTACACAACTGTCATGACCTAAAGCAAATATAAGAATTAGGTATTAAAAAAAAGAGGGAAAAGGTCCATTTATGGATTACAACAAAAAATACTTATCTAAATTAGATTAAGCCATATTTAGTTTGAAAGTTTCAAAGATACACCGGTTATATTTGATAGGGTTACATTTAGGAACTAAGACATTTTTAGAATACTGAAAACCAAACTGACATTTAACACTGTAAACTTTGTGAAATTTAAAAGGGTTCTCATGCCATCTGAAGAACATCCAGAACACTTAATTTAGTTCTTTACACCTCCACGTTTCAAACTCTTCTGTAAGTTTACCACTTTGTCTACATGAAAATATCTCCATCATTTGATGTTCCACTGTCTTGCTAAACCCAAAGAATTACCAAGTCGATAGTCATAACAAAAGCTTAAAAAGAACATATTCAACCTATCATATTATTATTTTCAAAATTCTATAACCTGCTGCTGTACAGGTAGCTAGCAATTGTAACTATCTGTTTAATCTTTGATGTATATATGCAGAGAACCTTAGTTCAACATTCACTGATGTCTGAAGATTTGTATTTTCACAAGTCCTGTCACATTTTCATTCTACAAATCAAGCATATTTCAGTTCTGTTTTATTCAGACACTGTGGTCACTCTGAAAATGGACCAAGCTGCAAGAGTTTAATTTTATGAATGTGATAAAGAGATGTTATTCTAGTTCAAATTATCAGTGTATTACCCAGTTGCTTCAGCTGTGAAGAGAGTCTAGTTAGTTATTCACTTAAAAATAACTGGTAAAACAAAGCTCTAAACCCTTGCTTCTTGAGCTTTTTCTATCATGTGACTCAGTAGACATTCACATTTATTTCACCTCTATGTCGGAAATGAACACTCAGAATAAAATCTTTAGCAAAGGAGCTGAATGAACTTTCTACCTTTTAAGGCCTCCCTCACCCCCAAATCCAAGAAAAGTATCAGTGAAGAAAAGGATCCATAAAGAAAAAAGTAAATTCTTATTGAATCACTTTTATATACTTTAGCTTCTTATGCCTATATCAAGGTCGATTTGAAGCAAGTTTAAAAAAAAAAAAAAAAAAAGATTTAATCTGAAACCATTCCTCCCAAGACTCCCTGTGAAGGTTATTTTTTTGGGGATGTGTGACACATTTCTAGTCATAGGTACTATGTTGAATTTCTTGAAAGACTCCTTGAGGTATAAAACTAAGAAGGCAATTTGTAACAAAAATGTAGAACAAAACTAAACACCTCATGTATCAGATGTTAACGTATTCGCCCTCAGGATATCATGTCCATCATATTGTCACATTGACTAATAAGAACTGACAGAGGATAGATTATATATGTTACTCTTATAAGTAGTAATAACTTCTATCTCAATATCAACAAATACATTTAGACCTGTATTTTACCATTATAGCAGGCCCAATGCAGTGATGTGTAGCCATGATTGTCTGCTATTGCAGGTACTGCATCCGCAGATGTAGCTGACTGCAGGAGAGCTCCTAGAACACCTATATGTCCACATGCAGCTGACAAGTGTATAGGGGTTCGTCCCCTACAGTCTCGTAATAAGGACTTAGCACCATGTTGAAGCAATGCTTCCACACATTCCTCATGCCCAGTAACTGCCTGTGAGAGAGAGAAGAAATAGCAAGTTTGCAAATATTCATGTATGTAAGCCAAGGTGTATAACTAAAGCAAGCAAACTTCAGGCAATTTCTTACATTTTTAAGTAATAACAAGACAAGCACAGTTACTTTTATTCCTGGAAACAGCCACTCTGTTGGAAAAATAGTAATGTATTTCAATATTGATGACAGAACAATTTCTTGGAATAACACTGAATGAACTGCTAATCTCTAGGGCTCATTCAATTGTCTTATCTGGCAGAGACTACAAAAAAAAAAAATTTGGCATATGGCATGCATCACGCTTTTCCTCCTCCCATTAACACTACCCCCACCCTGAAACAAAAAGCTGTACTCTGAGAACTTTCCAGTCAACACTCCACAGCAAGATTAAGAGACTCTAGAAGTCCAAAAGAATTCTGAGGGTACGTACCAAGCAGGCAAAAGCTAACCTTTCGAAAGCAACTAAAAAGACAATTAAAAACTAAGAATGACAAGATGAGAATAATGAGAAATTCATTAACACTACATATTAACTTTATACTTGAAATTAATATGTATAAAACTGGAAAGGACACCAAAGGAATATTCTCTTACCCCTCTATGTAATGCCGTCCTTCCCCACTTATCTTTGGCATCTACATTTGCTCCTTTGTTAAGGAGCGAATAAACGCAGTCCGTGTGCCCATTGAGAACTGACAACATCAGAGGAGTCCTAAGCAGAGAGTGAAATAAAGTGGAAATTTAACAGACTAGCACTCAGTTGAAATGTAACAACTACTATCCTTCTGGACAATGCTGTTAAAATTTACATCAATGATTTTCTCTAGCACTGCCTTCACTCCAAGAATGCCACTCATATTTGCTTTTCAGATTCAAGAAAATCAATTAATATCCCCTAATGCAGAAGTCCTGATTAAGTTACTAGAATCCCTTTTTTCAGCATCTGGGCATTAAGACACATTTTAGTTTCCCCCCAAATGAACAAGAACATTTTTCACTGTTAACTTGATGTTTATTGTAGAGTACACAGTCACATTTGTCCTAGTTCAAATATCATCTCCCTTTAATAAATTAAAAATCACTAATGTAAAATATTTAGTTTTTCCTTTTATAAAATGCAGTAACTTCTGAAGAACAGTATGTGTATCATTTAGACTCACTGTCCATTTCCATCTTGAATGTCCACTGCATTCTGTGGTTCTGCATTTCCTATCAATAGCCGCAAACATTCCGAGTGACCATTTGTAGCTGTAAAACATCATTAAAAAAAAAGTTTTACATTAATTGCGTTTGAGTATACAGCTCAAACAGAACGGTAACCTGCTCAGACTAAAGCCTGTTAGCTTGAGAACCCACTGTACAACTTTACCATTGTTATAACTTAAATTAAAACCAAAAAATACAAACACTGGAAAATTATTTTAGAAATCAGGCATTCTCAACTGTATAGTATTAAAAGTAATTGACTTCAACTGTCAATTGCCAACAGGTATTTGTTTTTTACATATAAATGGGGTTGCACACATTAAGCATAATTAGAATATATGCTTATACAACATCCACAAGAAGGAATAATTATAGTAATTAGCATAAATTTTGCTTGTTTTAAGGCACAGGTAAACACATATCTAGCCAATCACAGACAGATTTTGTTAGCAAGTGTAGCGTGCGCATAGTTATGAAATAACTGAAATCACATTTAGAAAGAGGAGAAGGAAATGTAATGCATAGAAGTAATTAACCAAGCAGTTAAAAAATAAGGAGGGGGGAAGAAAAGAAACAAAAAATTGAGAAATCGCATTTACATGCAAATCATGAAAGATAAATGATTGCTTGTTGGAGGGGAAATTATTTCTGACATACAGCTGCTGTATTCAGTCCCAATAAGAACAGTGACAATTCATGCTTCTCTAGCTGACAGAAATGCCAACGGAAGTTAGGAGAAGCTAAATCAAATAGAAGAACACAGCTTGTGCTCATGGAAAACAAATTAAGTGGTTAGAATGATGATGTTTTGTACATAATGCTCTTTTTATTGCGACATTTCTGTAACACCATAACTATAAACATCAGTTTAAATAAGCCTATTTTCAAAGACAGGAAGAAAATAAGAATATAGTATGAAGGCTAGACTTCGAGAAAGGTAGGTTTATAGAAGTTTTCTAGGAAACGCAGTGAGAAAATATTGCAAAGGATTGATGTTATTTTGAAAATACTCAGGAGTCATTTAAATCCTTGGAAAAAAGCAACGTATAGTTTTCACGTCTCTTCTCAAACTGACAAAATTCTCTGAGACCCCAGTCATTTTTAGAAGTATTTTACCGCCAAGACAGGCAACACAATTCACGTATCTAAATTTGAGTCTACAGTTTGGGCTGTGTGAAAGACGAGGAGAGAAACAGGAGCGTGTCACTGACCCCTGTGAGCAGAGCCATAGTCGAATGGACAAGGACAACGCACCCTTCCAGAGAGCAGTGTGGAACAGCACTCTTCAAGCCAAAATGATTTACTTAGTTAATACCGGTTTCTACCTGCAACTGCTTTGTTACACCTTTCTCAGCATGGCATATACCTTAAAAGTCACCGTCTATTCCTAAACCACCATTTCTCAGAACATTAATGACAGACTTCTAAATATGAAGATGATCCACTTCAAAGGCCAAAATTCTAGAGGTTAGCAGTTAGCACATACCTGCAGCATGTATTGGGGTCCTCTTTACAACATAATCTTTCACCAAGATTGATGCCCCCTGATTAATGAGCACATCTACACATTCCACGTGTCCCTTAAAGGCAGCAAGATCCAATGGTGTTCTTCCGTTATTATTCCTCACATCAAGGTCCAGCAGCGACTGTACTAGCACTTCCAGAGCTTGATGGTGGCCATGATAGGCCTACAAGAATAAGAAAATTCTTCAGTTTTCTCATCCTTCACATTTCTCCCTTTCTTACCAGAATTACATAAATTAAACTGTGAAGATAGTATTTTTGTTTTAACATGTGGAAGAGATACTGATGCAGCATGTAAGTAGTTATAATAGTTATAACTAATTTTAAAACCCCCACAATTTCAGAAAGGAAGGTTGGTGGAATTTTGCGGTTTTATCCTTGCAGTCAGCAACTGAAACTACTTTCAGAAAAACATCTCTCTTCAATTTGTATAAATAACAGTGTTTTAAATACTGCATGTTTCATTGCTTTACGTTATAGTTACATCACACTCAGATTATTTCAAGTGAGGAACATATGCAAACTTAACGAATTCCTTGTATTTTTTAAAAATAAAATATTTAAAAAAGAAATCAATAAAATTTGTAGGTAAAATGAATACAGTACAAATAGCTACAGTTAACATAACTGGTAAAACAGAAGGGACTTAGGGAATGAAACAGTTAAGAGCTCAGAATGGATATACAAGGATAAAAAAAAAAACAGAGAGAATACTCTGTAGGTATGTGTCAAGACAAAGTGTCAAAGTTAGTAATGAAAATAAACATCTACAACTATGGTTTTATAATTTTTTTTTTACTTTGGCCATATATACACATACATATGTATACTGCATGAGACTTAGGCTATTTTCAGAAAGTACATTGTGGTTTTTCAGTTGCTCAAGGTCCAGTGAAAAGATGAAAGCTACATATTGAGCTGGTTGCTCTGTATATTGAGTATATTTGCATAGACAGTTTCATCAGGTCCTGTCCTACACTTCTCTTTATGCACAAATCTTTATGCAAAGGACAAACATTTCTCATGCTAAACAATGATGAGAGTAAAACAATGGTGATGATACATTATTACTTATAGAACAAGTCTTCGAAAAGTTTTATTACTATAAATTATAATATAAATCTTAACTAGAAGATTCCAAAGGAAAGCTGTTCCATGAAGCAAGTTTCAAGTGAAATGCAAAAATCCCCCTGTACAGCTCATTCAGGAATATTAGTGTGTATTTTTGCATTTCACTTATTGTTATTAACCTATTTTTAAAAAGTTCAGAATGAATAAACCTATGTCAACAACTGTTTGCAATTAGATGAGCTATCATCACTAAAGAATGAAATACTTACAGCTAAATGCAGTGGACTTATAGGTGCTCTGTTGTCTGAATCATTCAGCATGTCAGTACCTGATGTTTCCATTAGCTTAGCAGAGAGAGAAAGTCAGAGTGAGTGCAAAAACCCCTCACCTTTAAAAACATTCAGCAATAATTGCTACAGTTTCCAGTATACACAGATTGAAAAATAAAGGATGAAAAATGGGAAAAATAATATAGGATTACAGTTTTCTTAGGAATTCTAGATGTCCTTCAACCTTTTAAAGAGTTTGAATTGCAATGACTGCAACCCCATCCTCATATTAATCTCCCAAGCACAGTTGTTTAATTTTGCATAAAAATGCCATAATTAAATCAGAAACTAATCTAAAATTATTATTTTTCCTGAAGCAACCATACAAAATAATATAGATGAGATGCATACAAAGGGAAAACAAGGACAGGTGAGAACAGCTGTAGTAGGGGAAAAAACCAAACCAACCCAAAAACCCCCAAGCAACCAAGCATTTAGATTAGGTGAAAAGTCAGCAAGAAAACAATATGAAAAGCCAGAATGCAGGATTGATTTCTCAGAACAGAACAACATTTCCCAAAGAGAAGAAATAGACCCAAAAAGGCACAAGTGTTACACATAGATATTTTAATCCTATTTTATATGTATTTCTATTTGTTACTTTCAGATGTGTTCTAAAGTTTTAATTCTGGGTCCTTTTCAAGACCATATTTAATTTAGTACACTAGTAGAATTAAAATATTCAAAGTGTCTGAAGAACACCAAATACATTCAGATCACTAAGTTTTTATTATCACACTTTTATAACAGGGTCATATGAATGTTGAAATAAAAAAAAAGGCTTAAAAATAATTTTCTATTTTAAAATTCTGAATTGCAATTAAATCTAAATTGTAATTGAACTTAATACATCTATGCATTGAAGAAATGGTTGAATAAGTCTAAAAATAAGCAGTATTTTTAAAATTACATGTTCCTTTTCGCTGTACAGTCATACTTTAACAGTGAGAAATAATACACACTTACAACATCTAGAGGTGTTTCGCTTGCAATCTGCAGTAAAAAACATTCAGAATTCATGTTTGAATACATTTGAATATAAAAGTATAATTTGTATAAAAATACTAAGTGGTATAACACAGAGAAGAAAATTAGCATATCAAACAACATACACATTTTTGCAAAGGGTTTAATAAAAAACTACCTGAGGCTTTGTTATCTAAAATTCTATTATGTGGCCGTTACTTACTCTAACTCTATGAACAATTTCAAGGGCACCCTTACTTAACAGGTTTTCTCTACATTTTAATTTGCTCCTTCGGATGACTTCTGTGAAATTTCTTAACACTTCTCAGTGAGATAACCCATGGTTATTTTTTTTTCAGCCGTCAGGAAAAAAATTTATAAGTGTATTCTAAGTTAAGAAACAAAACAAAACTAATATCCACATCCTCAAACAGTTATCTCTTCATCTCAGAATGTATTATCTTTTTAAGCCAGTATCTAGCATCTCAGCCCCTCACCTTGGCCCTGTTTTAAGAGTACAAAGTGCTTAAATATTTATCCTCACGGGGGCTGTAAACCAGTATTGACCTAGCTTACAGATGAACCACCAAGACGGAGGAATCCCCTGGCCTCTGCATCATATTCTGTAAGAGCAGCTGTTACAGCTTTCATCTATGATATATTTTCTTACCAATTCAAGACACAAGCGATGACCATAAGCAGCTGAATAATGAACTGCATTGTATCCTTGTTTGTCTCGGATCCCCGGATTGGCATCGTTTCTTAGCAAGTATTCCAGGCACCTATTTAAATTGACATATGCAACCATATCTCTAAATGTTCAATTTCAACTTTATGCTAAGTGATAAATTGTTCCAATTAGATTGGAAAATAGAATATAGCACACAGGAACACTGATTTAACGTACAATATTGGCTAGGACTAGAGAACACCTAACTCATTACATCAAATGTTAAGGTCAATCACAAAGCTTCCAAATTTTGAGAGAATCCTTCTCTGCAGACATCCTGCATCCTCTGAATTATCTGACTTGGTTAAAACTAGTATTTCATGACTATTTTCCTCCTAGCTAATACAACTGCAGTTACCTTTGTTAGTATAAATGATTACTATTTTTGTATGTTTTTCTGTATCAGTACATTCTTCTGTACTTAACACAGAAGGAAGAAAACCAATAGCTGAGTCCTTCATGGTATGTATCCAAGAGCCATACACACATATGCTTCCACTACCAGACACTGATTTATTGATTTATTTATACTGTAAGCACACTCAGTTGTTAGCATGCTTATATCCTACAATTCGTTACTTTCATTACCCAAAGTTATAAGGCAGACATGATCAGCACAGTTTCAACCACAGACACTCAGCCAGGAAGATGAAAAACAGGGTATTAAAGTCAGCTCCCTCTCCCTATTTTTCTGTTTTTAAGAGACTCCATGCATACACACTAAATGATTCCAACCAATAACCCTACTTATTAATAATTTTATACTCTCATTTCAGCAATGTTTTGCAAAGTCACCATCATGACCTTGAACTTGCTGGTAAAGCCATTTGGTTTTCTGAAGTGTACAACAGGTCACTATCCCTTCTTCTCTCTGGGATTATGAAATGCTTCTCCTTTATCCGTTAAACAAAATGTATGTGAAGCTAAAAAAATACATTATCTTGTCAAATCCAGCTTGGAATCTTTCTTCCTTAGCACAGTTTATCTAAAGGTCTCACAGATTACCATTATCAGTAGTGACACACGGGCCAGTTGGATACACTGACAATGAGAGTTTTAGTTCCCATTTATCTCATGGAAAACTGTTTGGTGGAAAGTTAAAGGAAATTTCAACATTTGTAGTTGTATGATATGGCTATGCTGTGATGTCATGTGACAAACTTGCAGTAGGATATGGCAGGTTTAGATTTGAGAGGCAGGAATCCTAACATGACCTCTGATCAATGCCATTAGTAGAAACTTGATCACTCAAAACCCTGGAGAACATTCAAACCTTGGAGAAATACAGGCAGAAATCCTACAAAAGCAGTCATCTCCTGAGGGAAGACAGCATGGCTCTGTGACATCAGAACTCTTCCTAAATTCTTTCAAGGAAGGGCCTAGAGTCAGCAGCAGATGGAACAATGCAAGTTCATCATCTGAATGTGATCCAGTACCAGCTGTGATGAAATGGAAACACATTTCAGCATAAGTAAGACAGCTGTACTGGCTCAAGGGCCCGATAACCTTATGTGCAACAACAGCAATTTGCTGAAGACCTGACATTTGCTTTTCCAGACAAAGGCTGAATGTAACAAACCAGGTGAGTGAAGATGAAAGAGGCAAAAAGCTGCAGGAAAAACTGTAATTAGACACGTCCTCATTCATAAAGTACTCTGTCTCATTACAAAGTTGAGAAGAGGAGCAACACCAAGGTGCGAGCTCACTTTCATCATTTTGTGTCCAGCATGCACAAAGGAGAAAAGAACTTAGGTGGGTAGTAAAAAAGGCAACAATTCTCCAATTTTAAAAAGAGTAACAAATGTAACACAAAATGTAAGTAACTTTACAAGTTCAACGTATCTAATAAAAAACTACCTGTAAAGTATATCTATGTTTTTAACCAACTAATTCGAGTTTTATTTGCCCAGTAAACAAATGCCTGGATTTCATTACAGAATCAGTTTGGTTGGAAGAGACCTCTGAGATCATCAAGTCCAACTTTTGCCTTAACACCACCATGTCAGCTAAGCCATGGCACCGAGTGCCACGTCCAGTCTTGTCTTAAACACCTCCAGGGATGCTGACTCCATCACCTCCCTGGGCAGCCTATTCCAAAGCCTAATGACCCTTTCTTCCCAACACAAAACAGATGATTATTTTTGCTGTTTCTTCTCATCCGGGAAAGACATTAACTTTGCATCTTTTGCATACTTAACTGTCCTCAACAGGCCTATTTAAAAGGAGTTCAATCAAACTTTCTGAAAGCCCAGATAAGTTATTTTCCATTTATTGGTATACTGTCTGTTAAATAATTCTAACAGAGTAAGAGTGTGTTTTTTTCTCTCCTAAGATGCTGGTTAGTTTATTTCATGCTGCAACCATGTTTCTCTCTCTGGTCTTGTCAAAATGAGGCTTACTGGTGTTTGTTCCAGATCAGAAGCATTTGTTGAAGACACAAAAGAGACACTTCCAAACAGGAACAAACAGGTAAATAATTTTCAACAAAAACGTCCTTGTCCCTAAAATCTGTCTTTAAAGATGTCTTAACAAAGACTATAAAAATGCACATAAATATCTTTGGAATTTCTATATAGATCATTTCCTGATATTTTTTCCCCCACTCATTTTCCACTTATATTCCAACTCAGTAATCATTTCTAGCTTCATTCCTAATTTGAATATGAGCTGAGCACTACTGGTTTTCCAGCTGTTACTAATCAACTTGCTGCATCAATATAAAAAGCTTCTCCTCAGGCCATTCTGCTTTGCAGCCTCTCTTCCAGACAGCCAACTGTTCATCAGAAGGGCAGTATCGCATGGGTTCCAGAGACGATTCTTTTGAGTTACCTCCCAAAGCTCTGCAGTATTGTCATCATCATTCTTGTTCATGCCTTTTATAAGACAGATGGCAAAACGATGTCATCTGAAGAACCATTACAGTTTGGAGGTTTTCAGAGCAACTGTGAAGCTAAAATTAATCCTAGCTCAACTCATAAGAGGGCAATTAAAGTAAAATTATCTCAGCAAACTCCAGCAGGAACTGAAAGTATATCTAAAAAGCAGCAATTTTGTTTTGAAATTTGGCTTTACATAATACTTAAAAGTACATGCCTTTTTTATTTAAATGGCCATGAAAGTGTTCTTTATTTATCCTTTAAAACCCAATCTGTAAGTTATACGCCACCTCATCTTTTAAAAGGTGCTGTATTCAAACAAGATGATATGGCACTAAGCAGCACTCTTTTCCAGTGAAGGTGTCACTGTATGCATTTGAAATGCGATGCTGCACACCAGCTTGTTTTGACCTGTGTATGCGAGCATGTACATATGCAAGTGGTACTCTTCTCAAGTCTCAATATATACAATGTCTACAGCTTAAGTAACCTCATCAGTTTTGTGCTATCTATATAACTTTTGCACATAAGCATTTAAACCATTAATAACTATGTTAAATATAGCCATTAGTTACAAAATAAACACATGCAAGAGACATTTGTGGATTTATGAAAGTTTCTGGATGCTTTTCATTAATAGAAATGTAACTACTTCACAAAAATTTACACTAACAAGAGACAGAGTTGTAATGCCACACATGAATAGTTTAATCAAACGCCAAATGGATAAAGCATCTTATATTGAAATGTCAAGTTAACTTCTATCCTGATGTAGGCCTACTGTAACTCAAGAGTCTAGTTTTACAGTGTATTTCTGACTAACTACACAGATTTTTGGGCAATGGTAAGAACCCTCCATAAAACACACCATCCTTCATCAGAATTTGATTTTAAAGCAAAATAACCCTACTGCTCACAACTGTCCTAATACCGCCCTTGCACCCCCCCCGATATTTACTCAACCACTGCACAGCAGGCAGGATGAAAAACACTGTTCTCAATGAATTCCTGAATTAGGGCATCTGCATTATAGGACATAACCAAAAAATTACAATACATTTTACTATTGTTCATTTTTCTCAGAAATATTTGTTACAGAAAATATTTTATATACAATCTACAACCCTCTGTCCAGTTTAATGTTTAAAAATATAAAAAATTGTATTTGGCAAAGCTGAAGGCAGAACATACACGAAATTCACAGCTCAAATGTTTCTAAGGAGAAAGGCTTTAGTACAAGGCATGCCACTTACTTTCCGTCTGTGTCTGATGCAGCTGCATAGTGCAGAGGTGTACAACCCCTCTCATCAAGGTCGTTCACACTAGCTCCAGATCCCACAAGGGCAAAGAGGCACTGATAATTACAATTGGCAGCAGCATAATGGAGTGGAGTTCTTTAGTACACATTTAAATAAAAAGTACAATGGTAAATAACAGCAAAACAATATTACAGAGACAGAAAAAGCAAAGTAAATTAAATCCTCCTTACATTTTTTAACAAGCATTTGTGGTGAAGAATGCATCATTACAATATTAAAAAAATGGGGCCATTTTCTAGGGGCCATTTAATAATGCAGAACAATTTCTAGGGGATCTATTTTCCAGCCCAAATATGCACAAACTTTGTATGAAGGGAAGCTTTATATGAATTTTCTTGTGTAAACATACAGAGGAAAATCAAGTTTACATTAGAAATAGTATTTTTAAATAAGTAATTTCAAGCCACATGGAAAAATATGGACAAATCTAAGAACTGCATAAAACTAAACAAGGTCAAAATAAAATACAACAATTAACAAGTAGATGTTTTCGACAAAGAGATCAGAATTTTGTCTAAAGAGAGGCAAGCATTATTTACTTATTTTTAACTATACTAACATAGTAGAGGTATTGTTAAAGAAAACTTTTGAAAATAGACCTTGTCTTCTTCTAACAAAACTGTGAAATATTAGTACTGATGTATAATCTCAGAGGAAACTCATGCCAGCTTCAAATAAGTAAACAATTGACTAAATAAACCAGTTCAGATAAAATTTCAAAAGCATCAAAATGACTCAGAATTCCATTTTCTATTTTTAAAAAAAAGATTGCTACTGTAAGTGTTTCAATTTTGAGGACACAGCACTTTAAAGTGTCCTACCTCTTCCCTTTCCCTTAAAATTATTTTTTCCCCATTTCTCTCCATTTTTAGCTATTTTAGTCGTTTCCCTCTCCTGAAATAATTGCTCTATATAACATGCACATTAAATCAAAAACCAAACCAAACCAGCAGAAAAACAACTTTCAATGACAAAAGTTGTGACAGGTAGTTGTTCCTTTCTCAGGAAAGAATGGAAGTGGAATTTAAAGCAAAATACAACTTTGGATCCATAATGGTCTCCTCAAGTCCTACTCTTGCCATTTACATCCTGGAAAATCATATTTTCCATGATGCGATGTGAGATTTTACACAAGTACTGATCATGCCATCTAAACTTAAAATATCCTATACTAAAAATAGAAATTAATGTCATTCCAAAAGAGTTCAGAGCACGAACAAGGAAACAGAAACGGATGAATATAATGAAAGGAAAAAGGTAAAGCAGTTATTATAAAATAATGGATTTTTTTTTATAAAAAAAGCTTAGAAATAGCAACAGATTTATAGGTTTGACTAATACATTATTTGGAAAACATTGCTAAATTTCTTATCCAAGGACATTAAACTCATTAGATTCATGTTATAAGCAAAAAAAGGCTCATAAAAATTAGAGTTGAATACAGAACTCAGTCTTTAAAAATAAGACTAAACACCTACTTAACAAAACACAATAAACAAAATACATTTGTAACTCCTGGTAACATATTCTGAAGCACAGTTTATTAGACACATTGTATCTTAAAAAAACATTTAAACTGGAACACACAGACTTGCCCACATAGCAAGATGCTACTTCTGTAATACTTTTCACAGCCCTTTACAATATACAAATCTAGAACGTCTTACCTCCCAAATCTGTCCTTTTTGTTGAAGTCTGCACCAGTATTTAGCAGAAGATTTAGGCACTCCAAATTCCTATTAAATCAATGTGATATTACTTGTGATTGCAAATTTTATTTCTTTAATATTGGCCTCTGCAAATATCAGAACTGCTACACATACACATCTCATACGTTATTTTTAATGGAACTGAACTATCATATGAAAATTTTGATAAACATATTTTTGTATGTAAAATAGATTTCATAATTGCAGGACTAAATCAGGAAAGAATATAAATTATTTCAAGTCCATATATAGAAATTTTATTGATAGCAAATGGCATGCATAAAGCACATAAACATTAACCTAATTCAACAGAAATTTCAATTCTTTAAAGCAAACAATAACACCTGCATGTCACATGCTTTTTGCTACCAGGATTCCAGCACAGAGGCAAGTTTTTACTGTGTATTTTAAAGGCCAAATATAAGTTGCAACATAAATATTTTACTTTTTAGTGTAATTCATTTTCAATACAATATGATCACCACAATAGACGTAGAATACTACTTATTGTTTAAACACTATTTTAGTAACTTTCCTAAACTGGAGATGAATGAGGGAATGTGTCACAAATTATGTGTTTTTATATGAAAAGATAGCATTTTAACCTTAATAAATTCCAACAAGTATGTATCTATCAAGTATCTTTTGACTTAGAATGATTACTTAACGGTATTACTTAAACAACATTGAAACAGAAAAATGAAAATATCAATATCATGGAGTTCTTGTGTCCCACAAAGTGTATCATGAAATTTATTACCCAATTCTTCCAGGCAATTTTGAGTAGCTGCTATAGAAAACCTACAATACAATAACAATAATCAATATGGATCACAACTCAAGTGATGAGCAAGTAGTTCTGACTACTTCATCCACCTAAACTCTGGAATTTAATTATGGCTTTTAATTTAGTTAGATTGATCTTTTTGTTTATGGATTTGGTAAAACGTATTTCCCAAAGTTGCTGTTCTCTACCTCATGTCCTACAGTGATCTTAGCTGGGCATGCTGTAAATTCTAAAAATTGTATCATCATCCATGGGAATTTAAAATAGAATTCAGTTCATCCTCAAGCATAAACCTAAGGGTAAGGCTGATGATACCTGGACACTGTACTCCAATAATTACTTATTGAGCTGAATATTTAATTTATTTTTATTGTTTGTACATAGAATCCATCTTGAAATTATTTTCATGTTTACATAAATTCCAAGGGGAGAGGGCAGGAAAAGCACAGAGAGGAAATAATAAAAAAAGAACAGGAATGATCAGCAATTGAAAAAAGAACACTAAATATGAAAGCATGAATGCTTTTTTACATACCCTCCAGCTGCAGCTGCATGAAGACAAGTCCTGCCAAAGTCATCTGGTGTGTCAATGTCAAAACCTACAAATCAAATATTTTGTAAAATCATTATGTAACACCATATTTCACAAAACTGCTCTCATCTGCTCTTAAGAGAAAGCTTGCTAAGCAAACTTAAGTGCTTTTTTGCAAGTAGCTGTTAAGCACTGAAAATGTACTTCATTTAACACACGTCCTTGCTATTTGCAGTATTCTGAAAAACAGACATTCAAATAAAACTGAAAGGGATAAGGTAAAAGACAATTACCTGCACTGAGGCAAGAGGCTATATTCTCTCTTATCCTATTTACCTGCTAATATTTCTGTGTAATTTAGTACTGAATATAAATTATATGAAGGAAATAGAAAAATTTTACAATATGGTAGAATTTATCAGTGTTATGCACAGATTTTTTATTTTTTTTTTAAATAAAGGAGGGAATGTCAGCATTACTAAATCCAGAAGCTACTTCATTTCATCCTTGAGTTTAGCTCTTCAGTTCCAGAGAAAGAACTTTGTTAAGCTAGACTGAAGGTTGTAAATAGCAATTACTTACAGAGGAGCCCTTTAGAGAACATTGTAGTTTTCCCAAAATGTGTGAACTATTGAACTTCAAATTTGAGATCACAAACTTTAACTGTGCAATTCCATGTCTAACCATATATTTTGACATGAAGATTACTATTTAAATCAAGTTTCAAAGCCACATTTTTGGTTTGAGAAAACTACTATATTCTCCTAAGAGTCTTGCTCTGGTGTAAAAAAACATATTCATTAAATCTCCAGTTTTGGTACTTTTGCCTGGGAATACAATTTTTTAATTTCTTTTTAAGAATTGTTCAACAACGATAAACAGTGAACAACACAGGATGCGTTATTCAAGAGTACTACTATTCAAGACTCTTTTCCTACTTCATATCCCCCAAAACATAAGTTTTCTATGTGCAACTATATTCTCCTCCCATTTCAACAGGCAGTGATATATAGCAAACAACTTAAGAGTGTTTACCAATCTGATTTGAAAAGTTGTCTTTGATGCCTTTCCACATCCCTAGGTTGCTTGTCTAACACCACTAACTACTTAAATGTCATTCAGTACTGGGACAAGGCAGAGTGATGTGTGGTGTTTTGTTTTTTTTTTTTAAGGTCTGCACATGAATATTAATGAATTTTAAAATCAGAAACTCTTAATTTACATAAATAAGACTCTTCTTCCCCAAACCAAAAGGGCACATAGTCTGCAGATACCAATCCCCACACTAAGAGCAGGTACTAATAAGCTGTTAGCAGTATCTAGTCTTTCCAGCCTGAAGGCTTAATTCTTCAAGTCCTTATCTGTTCCAGGCTAGATTTACATCCAAGTTTGCTCAATTCATGTAAAAGTCACAGAACCCACTTGCAAGTCTTCCACAGGGATTCCTTGCCCTTACTGAATCTTCAGTATGGGCACAGCACCATGTGTAGAAAGGAGAAAGAGCCAGAGTATTCCTCATTTTGAATGCATCCAATTGAAATATAGTCAACTATAGGACAGTTCTTTCCCGCAGTGAATGCTTGCAAGCTTGTCCATGACAGGACAGTGAAATAAAAAGCCTTATTGGCTTTTTATTGGTAGTTTTAGTTATACTCCTTTAGTTCTTCTCCAGGCTTCTCTAGCAGAAAATATAAAGCTGGGGAAGCAACTTCCTTCTCCCAACCCTCTGACCCTTTTCTTTTTTCAAAAAACCATGAAGTGCCTTCAGATTAATGTAGAACCATTTAGTTTACTCTTCTTCTTCTTCTGTTCTTGAAGTTTCCACAATCTTTAAGACAAAACCATTTCTCAGAATTGCAATGGTTCAAAGGGCTCAGAATTTACACCAGAGCAGACTCTGGACCAACAAGGGAAGTAATAACCTTACAACCCTCTGCAATTTGAGGGAGGAATCGAACAATGAAAGCAAAGCACAGTTCGGGTCGCATTTAATTAACAATAAACCACCAATGCAACAGTTTCTTAATGTAGCAGTCCACAGAGTCTTCAGAGCTATTAGGTGCCCACTACAGGAACAGACTAATCTGTATTAAGCTAAAGACCTCACGGAACGGAAATGGAGGCAGCTCCATGAAGTCATTTAAGAGAACATTAGTCTTTCTCCTTGAAGTTGCATTATGGTTTGAATCAGTCATCGCACCTCTACGGCCAACTTAAAATGCACAAATACAACATTTAAAAAGTTATAGATGCATTATTTCAATTTGGATGATTTTTTTTTTCCTTCAAAAAAATTACTTCTGTAGAAGTTTGCATTCACTTTAACTATGGACTGTCCATTAAAAAAAACAAGCACTAGCCCCAGGCTACTAGTAAACTATAACTATTTTCATGTATTACTAAATTAAGACTTAATATAAAAGCCATTCTATGGAATAAAAAACAAAGTGCAAAGCAGCCATAAGATTTTAAAAGAGTATCCTACCTGATGAGAGAAGCTTTCTGCAGCAGTCTGAAAATCCACTTAATGCTGCCAAATGGAGAGGAAACATCCCATGTATACCCCGCCTAAGATACACCATAATCAGGTATCACAGTTTCATTACAATTAAAATAAAACAAACATGATTATGTGCCAAAGTGCACATGCATGGTGGGCTCAGCAAACTACCTAATTAATTAGAATACTGAGCCTTAGGAAAACTTCACATATATATTAAAGGCTTTCTTACAAGCTAGCAGGATGCATTAAGTCAGTGAAATAGCCTATTAAAACTTTCAGAGCTTTTACTTGAAATACATTCAAGGAAAATCAATTTATCTTTCTTTTTGTACAAATTGCAATGTACTGAGTAGCTACTTAGAAGTACAGTAAAGGATAATACACAAACTATTTCCTATTTCAAGTTGAAGACAGTATAAAAAAAATTCATACTAGTCTTGTTATTTCAATAAATACATTTCTAAATTCTCTCAGCTTGCATTCATGTCAGTAAAGTTACCTACTTTGCAGTGTCAGCACCACTCGTAATCAGAGTGTTGATTAATAGCTCATGGCCATATCTAGCCGCTATGTGCAAAGGAGTATTTCCATTCTTATCTTCACAGTCTATTTCAGCTCCTATAATAAAAAGTAATTACTAAGTAACAATATATGCAGGCATACAGATACTTTTGTTAGAAAACCAGTACTAATGCTAATTTAAGCAACATCAATAATTGTCTGTGTATCACTACTTTGGATTTAAAATCTATACAGCTTTCAGTGGTATTTAGTATTAATAATAAGCAAAATTGAGGGAAGCATTTTATTATGTAACCATACTGGACAAACTTTCTGCAACCTGCGTTATGGAAGAGAAATTAATATATTTTCCTGTGTTCTGAAAAATAAACGGTTCTTCAATGTAACTTATCAAACTTATAAGCAGATATGCGAGACTCCACCATTAACTGAACTACTACTGGACATTAGATATGAAAAAAAATTCAGTACATTGTTATCAATACAAGAGGAGGAAAATATTCGTAATACTGGAAAGCTGATGACAAAACTACTCCCTCCCTCTTTTTACCATTTTGAATGATGGTTTGGGATCTTGAAAATCTACCATGGATCGCTGTCATGTGCAAAGGTGTTTTCCCATCTTTACTCTGGAAAAGAAAAAAACCAACCCAGTGTTTACTTAGGCCCAGTAACAGTAATCCACCAGAACTGACAAAAAAAAGACAAAGGACATTCTTTTACTTTCTTCTCTCCCTTCTATTCCCTCCTTTAAATTGTTTCTATGCACTTCTGCAAGACAGATGCTGGCAGTGACAAGTCAGTATGACATGGCAAGCTCTTCAGAAGAACTGCTCTTAATCACTCTTCCAGCTGTGAGTGACAACCCAGTGATGCCCACTCACTCACAGTTATGCCTTTAGGATAATCACTCTCAAGAGGATGATGACAGCACACAACTTTAGCAACAAGTCTATGCCCAACCCTTCCCCTGCCCAAGTCTAAAACAAAACAATGCTTCTTTAAGCTTCTTTCTTGAAAGAAAATAGCTGTATTTACCATAGAGGTTTACACGTTATGTTAGAAAACAACACATAAAAAAGCTCGTGTGTTTCATGGAAATTTCTATAAAGTGATATCTGCAAGCAATTTATTATAAATCACAAGTAATCCTAGGGTAGAACTATTCAACCATAATTGGTACTATACATTTGACATGCATATCAAATGTGCACTTATTCATTCACTCAGTAAAGATATCCTTCAAGTAGGCCAACAATAATGCATAAGGGAATTTCAATTTTTAGCAGCACAATCTCAGTGCACTTACAAAACCATTATTACTGTTATTATTACTTTTGGATGATTTTTCTCCCCCCTGTACTTTATCATAGGTAATGGGAAAGCTTTAGTGCAGAAAAAAGTTCTTTCAAATGCACACAAAAAATTGTAAACATCACACTCACAGAAAATAAAAGCACTCTTGAATGCACAAGCATACCACATCTTTAAATTTTAAACACAGGATTTGAAGAGTATGAAATGTTCAGAAAATACAAAGCTAGACAAAGACGGTAGGAGAACCATATGATATGAACATTTGCATTGAAATAACAGGAACTGTCGTCATGTGCAAAAGTGTCCTCCCCTCTTTACTCTTCCTTTAGACCCAAATGGCAAAGCTTCTATGGATGTGTTACTCAAAGTCTGCTGGAGACCCTTTTAGACAGAGTTGGATGCGGAAATTTTAGTTGTGTCACTGCACACAGCAGCATATACCACCTAGAACAATGCAATTATGGAAAACATTGTCTTCTCAGACCTAGACTGAAAGAAATAAAACATTTGATAATGACAGACCAATTCTCTCCAGACGTTTCAGCTAGCAGATTTCTTTGACTGTAAATAATCCAAAAGACAAATCCACAAATCCATAGCAGACACAAAGAAACACAGAAAATGGGGTTGAAATCCATTTGAGGAATCGAACAATCGACTTTCCTTCTGTCACTGAAGGCCTTAAGAAAAGGTCAAATAAAACACATCATAAGTGATGACTTCCCCAAGCAATCTCTATGCTTTGATTTTCTTACAAAGAGAATTTTCTTCTAATGTCTGTCTTTCATCTTTCTCCCCACGGTTTAGTTCTACTCTCTTTATCCAACGATTAACATTCTCTGTGTCCAATTATTTTCCTCCTTTAAAACAACTGTTACTTTTCCCTCATTTTTCTCCTTTAAGCTGAAGGATCAATTAATTTAAAGAAAAATGATCACATAAAATAAGGTTAGTTTGACTGAGTGACCAAAAGCTGCTTTGGTAACTAACATTCTAAACTTTAAAAGAGGAAACTTTGAGAAAGTAAGGAAATAAATTAGTGAAGTAACAGACAGAAGAATTTAAGGACTTGGATAAAGCAGCCTGCAATCCCACTGGCTCAGATATGCTAAATCTGTATCTCAAAGGAAGGCTAATGAGGAGTAAGAAGATGGAGCAGAAAAAAGTAGATCCAACGCTCATTGAGCACATTAATAAAGTACCTTACAAGGACATAAGAATAACTTACGGTGACAGTATTAGAAACTAAAGGAGCATGGGGGTCAAGTGAGAACGCTCACAAGACAACTTCAGTAAGATCTTGCAAAGGACAGCAAAATAAGCTACAAAATAATTTTCCAGTAGTAAGTGAAAAACCACAGTACAATCAATAATGGATTTTTAGATTTACTCTGCTCCAATCTACTTAAAAATGCACTTAATGTAGACTTCTAAGGCAATGGATTTGATTATCCACAGTGCTTCTCTCCAGTCTAACAGTCCCAGTTTCCTTTGCAACCCAGGTGTAACATAATGCACAACTGTCTATCAACATAAACATAGAACAAGTATAACATTAAATGAAGGTGATAATTTCTATGTTGAAGCTGAACTGCTACGTAGAGGATTGCGTTCAGAATTCCCTTCTTAGACATTGTCACGAGGGAAGGATATACAGAATCAGAACCAGTAGCCAAAGAGTTCTTTTAAGCAGTGAAACATCAAGGCTCATTTATTGAGCAAAGTAGTTTCCTGAGATGTCAGGAGGTTGGACTGCATAAAGCAAGGAGGTGTCTTCAAAACTTTTGCTTCAATTTCCTTTTTGTATGCCTTTAAGGTCTTCTATCTAAATATTAAGTTAACTACAGGTGTCTGATTTTACAAGATCAGATAGGATAAGAGCACATGATAGAATAGCTATGGGCTAATGCTAACTTTTGTTGTCTTCACTGAAATTCAATTAAGTGTGGTAATAGGAAAGGAATCACCCAAATCTCCTCTATCACTAGAGAAAACATATCCACAAAATACTTAAAACCATACAAAATTTGCTAAGAACAGTAATTGCTATTAGACAGAAAGAATTAACACACAGCACAAGATGTTCTATCAAGTGATTACTTGGATATTAACTGTACCCAGACTACTGAGCTTTACTGAGGGTCAGGGGAAATGTGGGTCTATCATGTCACAGCATTCCTCCAAGCGAAATCTCCCCCTAGCAACAATTTTTATGTTCTAGTATCACCAACGGAAGTAAAATACTTTTTCTATTTAGGTCACTGAATTTTCAAGCAGCAAAGGGACCCATAAAACAATTAATACTGTCCCATTACGTACTCATTTCAACATGTTCTTCCATGCATGGAAATCCTGAATAGTAAGAAGAGAGTGCTGCAGTAATGAGCAATACTTAACAGGATTCACTGTTCTACAGTACTATATGGACACTGACAAGGCTACAAAAACAAGTATGAAATGATGTCCTTTGCCTACAGAAGTGATAAAAAGCATATAACATATTTCTACTGTTCCATTATCCTCTGCTACATATTCCCTTCTTGAGACGAGGTTAGCATCCACAGATATACACAAGCACTTATCTTCCATCTGCAATCAAGAATAAGAGTGTTTCCCTTTTGTTCTCCCCACTAGGTCATCCACAGCAGAAAGTGCTCTAATAGTACTGTCCAGTCTGCACCTAGATTACCATCCATACCCACTCTGTTACCTCTAAAAACCACAGGAACAGTTGCACATGGGAGGGAACTACTCAATCAGATTACACAAGCAATATGAATGATGAAAAATCGTAGAATGGTTTGATTGGAAGAAACCTTAAAGACCACCTAGTTCCAAGCCCCCTGCCATGGGCTGGGACCCCTTCCACTAGACCAGGTTGCTCAAAGCCCCATCCAACCTGGCTTTGAACACTTCCAGGGATGGGGCATCCACAACTTCTCTGGGCAACCTGTGCCAGTGCCTCACCACCCTCACTGTGAAGAATTTCTTCCTTATATCTAATCTAAATCTTCCCTCTTCCAGTTTAAAGCCATTGTCCCTTGCCCTGTCACTACCTGCCCTTGTAAAAAGTCCCTCCCCAGCTTTCTTGTAGGCCCCTTTAGGTACTGGAAGGCTGCTCTAAGGTCTCCCCGGAGCCTTCTCTTCTCCAGGCTGAACAACCCCAACTCTCTCAGCCTGTCCTCATAGGAGAGGTGTTCCAGCCCGCGGGTCATCTTTGTGGCCTCCTCTGGACTCGCTCCAACAGGTCCATGTCCTTTTTGTGTTGGGGGCCCATGATTGTGATGAAAAATAAATATTATAACAATTGTAAGAACTACTTTGAACGTCAGCCTCAGTATTTGGAATTGGGCTGGTTTCAATAAATACTTAGTAAAAACGCTCTAAAAGCATCCCGTTTTAACTCTACAAATTATTCTTAGCTACAGAACATATTCTTATTCAATTTACCTTTGCTATGTTTTAGAGATTGCTCTTCTGATTAAATCCAAGATTTATCCTTATAGGCCTTTCCAGGGAAGCAGAAGTTGACTTGGAAACTATTTCCTTTTGTCTCAGTTCTTACACTTGCACTGTTGAAAAGTACAAGTTTTCATATACAAAGTAAGTCTGTTCACACCTTCGGGCACAAATTCACAGGCCAAATTCAGTGATACTGGTATAAATCCACAGAAATGCTATTAACAGAATTACAATGGAGAGACATGCTGGTGCGGAAATAAAGGATAAATGTTGTTTCCAGGCTGTAACTCCTTAAAATCCCAACACAACCCCACATACTTAATTTTGCATTTAACAATTTTGATACTTACCAAATCAACACATTTTTATTACAGCCAACCTATAGCTAAAGCTACTAGCCCTTTCCACTGTAAAGACATTTTTTCTGAAGCAGGGTAACTTCAGTAGCCAAATTGTTACTAAGCTCTTAGACTTCAGCTGAAATTCTCAGCTCTCTGATATGCTTCAGGCTGCATCTCCCAGACCCAACACTGTCGTGTCTCAGAGAGAATGATTCTGTCATCTCAAGACTAAGCTTAAGAGAAAACCTGAGTTTACCCATACTAAATCTTCTAAGGATTTTTTTTTTTAAGTTACAGAAACTGACAAATCTGTACTTTGGATCCCATAACTTAAAATTGAATGGGAAGGCAGCCAACAATACATCTTTCTGATGTTAAAACATCTTTTGTCACTTCCAAACTAAAGTTTGCCCACATTATAAACTTCAAAGAATTTAGGAACTTTGCCAGTCACTTTGAAGATGCTAGCCATTCTTTGCACAATTCCCAAGGTTACTTAGTGTTATAACTGACTAAATGTAGTCAGTATCTACAGTGTATACCATATATAAAAGAAAGATTCTTATTTTAAGTTCAAACATAAAGATTACTATAATCTTTAACAGTGTTTAATTATCCTAATAGAATGTTGGACGTTTTTATTTTTCATTCCTAACCTACAATTAAGGTGTATTTGAAAATGAATAGCCAAAAATCCTAACCACCATTACTTGCTGCACATCCTTCTGAAATGAAGCCCTCCCCACTTCTTTCTTCTGCATCAGAAATATGCACAAAGTCATGAACCCTTGCAATCCAGCATATAAGAAAACAGTAATTCTTTGCTTGGTAATATTTATGTTTCTCTTTTGTTCTTATTCATGTAAGCAACAAGTGTACATAATAATTAGAATATTTAACACTGTGGGATTATTTTCATGACAGAACACACATTACTGAGAAATGATGTTTCAAGAATGCAGGACAGAAGTCGGCCTTGTAAGGATAAACCCTCAGTCATATCCAGTCTGGGACATTATGCAGACCAGAAAGCTGGCAACAAAAACAAATGGACTATGAGCTATGTATTTTAGGAGAAGTTGGCAATAAACCCTGTAGCACAGCTCCTTACTTCTCCAGGGCACTTTGGTGATTAATTTTTCCACAACTGAGTTTAAGTACATTTTCATTAAATGAGCTGCACTTTTAAATATATGTAAAAGTGAGCAGTAGCATACTTCAAGATTTTTCCACATCAAATAGTTTATTTTTAAATTACTCCCAAATTTTCAGTTGGCTATGGATTTTGTACTAACAACAGATACAAAATTGTATTTTAGAATTAGCTGAAAAATCAGTGTGAATATCTTACATGAAGTGAGCCACAAACACCATGATTTTTTACTAGACATGTTCGCTATTCTAATATTCACCTCTTATCCAGATTGTGCTGAAATTCAGACATAACTATTAAATTAACAGATTTATTTAAGAAACAAAAGGAGAGATAATTCTCTTCCTACCACATGGGCAACAGTACAGGCAATTAGGTATTTTGTAAGAGGAAGACTTGGACTCTTCATTCCACATACCCATTTCCCACTTTCCCCAGCCTGAAACCTGTCAAGATACCAGATACTGCCACTGAATATTTCTGAACACAGTCAAGTTTTTATTAATAGCAGAAAAAATGAACTTAATACAAAACAGGAGGTCTCACATCTCTCTCTCACATCTCAAGACCTCACCCTACACATGAGAAGATAATAAAAGATACAGGTTATAGTTTGCTTTTATGTTTGTGTGGATTAGAAATTCCACCTGCACTAAGGCTGGATTCTAAGGAATATTCTGCAGCCAAAGACTTGTGACCAAGTAGAGGTCTAAAACGTATACTGACTCTGTTCACAAAGTTTTGCTGGAGAAATTAAAAGCCCAGCTGTCCATTAGCCTAACCTACCTACCTTTTATTTTTAATACACCCTTCACAACTCTCCCTTATTAATTAGATTTTAGGATCTTATGTTATCAGCTCTTGAACTGCTCTGGCAATTAGCCTGTTCATACACGTCTCTCAAATAGCCTTGATTTTGTTAATGTTGCTTATTTATAAGAAAAACACATTCTTTTGCATTTTTCCGTATGATTTGCTCTTAGTCATACAGATAGACTAGGGAAGACAAATTATGTGGAATTCTGACATTTAAATATAATGAAGATTGACCAGACAATATTGTCATCTTTCTTCTTTATCCCTTTGGGCTATTTACTACATCCCATTGAGGTTTTCAGATTCAGATCAATCCTTGAAGCAATATACTGGCTCATTTTTTCTGTAGTAATTTTCACAGAAGTACTCCATCAATAGTGGGAACTTCTAAACATTATTGTAACAACAATTTTGAAAAATTACCTCTGACAAAAACATACTGCATCTTTAAGAGTGAATGGATGGCTTTGGATTCACCTACCTTCATATTTACATCTGCTCCGTTACAGACCAAAAGCTCCAAACACAACGCTCCATGTGTTGATGCAGCAGCAAAGTGCAAAGGTGTAAAACCCTTCTCATTCATTTGATTTACATTAGCACCGCAGTCTATGAGTTCATTCACTACAACATCTTGCCCGTTGTAGCAAGCTACATGGAGTGGAGTATTTCCATAGGCATTTGGTTCGTTCATCTATCAGGGAAAAAACCCCGAGATCAGTTAGTAGGCAAAAACCTGTATTACTGCAGCATTTAATTATGAAAAAGAAAAATCGCATGTCAGGAGACAACTTCTTCGTTACGTCTTGGAACTCTTCAAAACCAGAAATTAAAAGCAAGTTCTAGATGTAGTACTCTGATTGAGCAGTGTGTACCAGGGAAGAGTACAATTGCTTTACAAGTGAGCCAACCTCCTCCAATTGTCTCCACACCCATTTCCTGTACGCAGTATGCAACTTGATAGAACACACATATGGAAAAAATGTCAACAGTAGCAATTTGCACAGACACTACAGACCAAGCAGAGCATGGACCACCATCATTTTTCAACAGCATTTGTCGGTTTCTGTTAAAAACGGGGAGGTGCATATATAAGTAGAATTTGTTGTTGTGTACAACACAATAATGAATTCTCCTCTACTTCTCAAGATAGAACTTTGGCAGCATTCTCCAGTCTTTTAAGACCAAAATGTGACGCATCATGTATATTTCTTACACGGTTTCACAGTTTGTTGTTAACATGCTTTCTACATGGAGGTACAGTACAGCTTTTTAATTTATTTTGCATTTCAATATTAATATGGCCTTCCTTACTGTAGTATTGAAGTTTCTCAAAATTTTTAGTATTTCCTAAAACTTACGTGGTGTAAAAAAGTCAGTAACATCTATATTTTACAAATAACTGAAGTAAAAGAGTTTAATTTCCTGCAGTTCAAAAAGGATTGTGTGGCAAAGCTAGGAACGGAACTCTATTTCCTGAGTTCCAGTCCCATGAAGTAAGAGTAAGAAATACCAAATGAACAAAAAAGCTATTAAATACAAATTTATTTCCAAATAATTGTGCAAAATCTGTGTGGCTCTTAAATTACTTGGGGGAATGAGGTTTTGTAAAAAAAAAAGCATGTGAATGAAGATCTTTGGAAATACGATTTTCACTATATTGTAATCTGCCTCTAAGTATCGTAGCACACTGTTTATTAAGAAAAGCATTTCAAACAACAAAAAAAAATGTATCACTTTGTTTCGTTCTTCCTTACATCAACTCCAAGATCCAGAAGATACTTGACTACACTGATCATTCCACTAGATGCTGCAGCATGTAAGGGTGTATACGACTTCTTGTCTTTGCATGTCACTTCAGCTCCGTGGGCCACGAGTAATTTCACAACTTCAATATGACCTAAAAGAACAAAGACAGAAAGAATGAAGCTGTGTTTCATGTTAACCAGCACAAACTTACAAACGTAATAATTGTACAATTGTTATAACATAAACAAGACAGTATTCATTTGGACCCAAATTGGAAAATAAAGAATTGTTCTTGTGTTCTAATTGTATAAGGAACTATAAAAGCAACATAAAATATTAATCTCCAGAAGAGAGTATTTCTACATACCCCCTCCAATAATCATAGTATTTATACTGTAAAAATAATCTTGTATATTAAAAAAAATACATCTTGTCTTCTGCTTACACAAAAGGATTTTTTTGGGAAGATTTGAGAACTGGAGAGGTGAAACAACTTTGTAATTATTAAACATTTAATGCAAATTTCTGTTAACAACTTGAAAGAAAATGTGACTGTCAGTCTTCCACCTTCACCTCAACTGCAAACATGCCTGTTAAGGTTTTTAAGGCCTTCAGCACAAACTTTGAAAAAAAATTACACAAACATGAAAAGAAGAAAATATTCTATTTTAAAATAAAAATATATAAACCCCACCCCCCTCCAATCCAACCTCCTTTACTTGTAAAGCCTTTAAAATGTTGACCCAAAATCATACAGAATTTAGCAAAGCTCTGTTTTCAAAACTGACTCAGGCCTCTGAGGAACCAGAGCCTTTCAAAAGCACCAGCTATTCTCCTAAGTCACGGGGAGGAGAGGAAGAGCTGAGTGGGATCGTGGGGAAGGGATGATCTGGGGGAAGTTCCAGGCAAGAGGGTGGAAAAGGGAAGGGAGGGCGAGGAGCCCACCCTGAGGTAGCAGGCAGTTGCTCTGACTGCCAGCTTTGTGGCTGGGCCAGGGACCCCCCCACCGCACCGCTGCTGCAAAGGGGCAGCCAAGCTTTCCCCTCCGCCGTGCCCGCATGCTCCCCCGCTAGCTTGCACGCAGTTCTGAGACTGCACGCTAAGAGAAAAAGCTATGAAAACAGGGTAATCCAAAACATCTATCGTTCTTGCTCAGTTGTTAATTTAACTGCCAAACAAGTCAATCACTGAAAACACATGGATAATCACAGCAAAGTCTGCAGGACAATGGAGCACACGAGTTAAATAGATCACGATACATTTAGTTACCTTTGTAACTGATCCATACAGACAGATGTGGGATTCTTCGTTTTACCTTTCAAGTGACACCCTTACCTTACTTAAAAAAGTAGAGGGGCACACCGAATACTTACGCTTATCCAGTCACATATGTAAGTAAAAAGTAGCAAATCCAGCCTTCAGTTTAAGTGCTTCATAAAAAGTGAGGGTCTTTGCTTTTTCAATGACTAAAAGAATTTGCAAAAGTTTGAATAGGAGTGCCTACCCAAAGGAATACAGACACAGCTATTTTGATAAACATTCAGTTACCATGATACTTATTTTATGCTGCATGCCCAGCAACATACAAAACAACATTTCACCTAGCCTCAGAAACATAGAGTTTACCAGTGCAACGTGAAGTACTGCAATATTTCACTTTTCAATTACTTCAGTATTGTAGGAAAGAAGAGAAAAATAAATGTAAACATGATACTCATCTCTGACCCAAATATAACAGGGACGAGAATGAAAACAAGCCCTATATGAGAGACAGAAGTACAGAAGATATTGAAAGCAGTGAAAGGAAGAGAGACACTGAAGAGAACAGTGGCAGAAAAACCTTTTAAGAGAAGAAAAAAACAAAAAAATCCCTGACCTGCATTGAAAACGCAAGCAGCAATCAGTGGAAGATACTCAAATAGAAGAGCAAGGTACTTGAAGTGGGAAGTGCCGAGGAGACATCTTGATACAGTAAGGAGGCGATGCAAGCGTGCAAGAACGAAAGTCCATTTTAGTCACAGCATTGCAGTTGGACACCAGTGGAGCCGGGTGAAAAGCAGGAAGGAAGGGAAACAATGGCTATAACCCTAAAAAGTTATTTATAGTAGAGTGACGAAAAGCATAACTCCCTTTTTTATTCTATGGTCAGTCTTATATGGTGGAAAAGCTTTAAGGCTTTCTTCAAACAATTGGAGCAGCATAAAATGGCTCTAAATTGTGAGAATGTCATAGTTTTTTTTTTTCCTTCTTTGAAAAGTCTTCAGAAAGCTTTTTCTGCTCTATTCTCTCCAAGGATATTTAGGTTGATCAACATCAGATGAATTACATTTTTTCTACCCAAACACTGTCCATTAACAGAGTTTCCTGTTAATAGCCTATGAAATAGCACTGACTAAAATTGGAATAAATGCAGCTTATCTGAAAAATGAAAGACTTGACTTATCTAGGTGAGCACAATCCAACAAAATTTTGCAAATAATCACCTTGAGTAAGGTAGTTGGACAGCCTGTCACAGACATTGCTTTGCACATGTAAGTAGATTATAAAATACTAATACAAAATATCGCAAAGAATGTTGGATCAATAATGAAGACTGCTCTTAAACTTCTCAGTTTCAAGTACTGGTATCAGTACTTGAAGTGCAATATCATACAGCTTCAAATTGTAACTTAAAAGAGTATTAAGGCTGGGATGATCACTTCATAATTCACTGGTACATTCAAGTACCTCCGAAGACAGCTCAACAGGGTCCCTATGTTCTTTTTAGCATTTCACATATGGATTTCACAGCCTTATTTTACATTACAGAAAATTTGCTGAGGGTGCGCTCAATCCCACTGTCTATGTCGCCAAAGATGTTAAACAGAGCCAGTCCCAATACCGACCCCCCTGAGGAACAACACTTGTCACTGGTCTCCACCTGGCCATCGAGCTGTTCACTGCAGCTCTTTGAGTGCAACCATTCAGCCAATTCCTTATCCACCAAGTGGTTCATCTGTCAAATCCATGTCTCTCCAATTTAAGTGTCGTGAAAGTCAGCGTCAAATGCTTTGCACAAGTCCAGGTAGATGACATCAGTTGCTCTTTCTTTATCCACCAATGCTGTAACCACGTCATAGAGGGCCAACAGGCACGATGTGCCCTTAGTGAAGCTGTGTTGGTTGTCACCAATCACCTCCTTATTTGCCATGTGCCTTAGTACAGCTCCCAGGAGGATCTGCTCCGTGATCTTGCTGGGCACAGAGCTGAGACTGATCAGCCTGTAGTTCCCCGGGTCTTCCTTTTTCCCCTTTCTAAAAATGGGGGTTATGCTTCCCATCTTCCAGTCAACAGGAACTTCACTGGACTGCTACAACTTGTCAAATATGATGGATAGTGGCTTTGCCATTTCATCTGCCACTTCTCTCAGGACCCATGGATGCATCTTATCCAGTCCCATGGACTTGTGCACCTTCAAGTTCCTTAGATGGTCCCGAACCTGATCTTCTCCTACAGTGGGTGGTTCTTCATTCTCCCAGCCTCTGCCTTTGCCTTCTCTGACCTGGGCAGTGTGGCTGCAGCACCTGCCAGTAAAGACTGAGGCAAAAAAGTCATTAAGTGCCTCAGCTCCCCTGAAGTCCAGGGTAGTGAGATTGCTGTATGTCCTCCTCACTGCCCTAAGGATATTGAACTCCACCATTTCCTAGTCACTGCAGCCAAGGCTGCCCTTGAGCCCCACACGCCCCACCAGCCTTTCCTTGTTGGCGAGAACAAGGTCCAGCATAGCACCTCTTCTTGTTGGCTCCTCTGTCACTTGCAGAAGGAAGTTATCATCAATGCATTCCAGGAACCTCCTGGATTGCTTATATCCTGCTGTGTTGTCCCTCCAACAGATATCGGGGTGGCTGAAGTCCCCCATGAGGACCAGAGCTTGTGAATGTGAGGCTGCTCCTATCTGTCTACAGAGGGCCTCGTCCACTAAGTCTTCCTGGTCGGGTGGCCTGTGGCAGGGCCCACCGTCTTCCTGTTCGGGTGGCCTGTGGCAGACCCTACCGTAATGTCACCTGTCCCTGCCCTCCCTTTAATGCTGACCCATAAGCTCTCTGTCAGCTCCTCATCCATCCCCAGGAAGGGTTCCATGCACTCCAGCTGGTTATCACCATCGAGGGCAACACCTCCTCCTCATCTCTCCTGCCTGTACTTCCAAAGAGCTGTATCCTTCCATTCCAACACTCCACTCATAGGAGCCATCCCACCATGTCTCTGTGATGCTAAAATGTGTGGTTTTGCATTTGTAAAGACCAGAATTCTCAGTTCTCAGACCAAAGCACGTTTCATACAACGAACAACTCATCATCAACCCCCAAAACTCTGGGTAAGGTTTTCGGCGACTGTATTTAAATAGGTACTGCCTCACATGCTACTGCTCTTTTGTTTTGCTATGTAAGTTTAAAATTGTATTTCCACTTTCAAGTTACTGCTTCCGTTTGCTCTTTCCTGCCCAGACTGGGAAACATTGCTTGGATAAGTGTAACAAGTCCAAAGCAGTTATGGAAGATACTCAATGTCACAGAATCACAGATGAGAAATATGTTTAAATAGCAACCTTAAGTCAGTTTTTAAGAACCAACCCCCATGTATACAAATTGCACAGCATTTGCCTATTTATAAGTAATTCTCTCATTCATAATAATGAGCATTAATACAAAACTGAATATTGAGGGGCATTTTGCCTAAGATCAGACCTCCAAGGCAGTTATCCTAGACTTATGTATGTCAATGTAATGAGTCCATGTAATTTCCTAGTTTATGTATGTTTATTTTTTTGTTTTGATATCAGATACAGTAAAATTAGTTTGTTTTACTCAGGGAAGGGGAAGTATAGAGATTAATCTCCTTGTACATGAGCTTAAATATTTGTCAAAAATACAAAGTGCTCCTTTATAAACCCTACATATAAAGGTTTTCACAGAGACAGTAATTCCAAGTAGTATTCTCCTCTTATAACCAGAACAAAAACGTTTGCATCTTTAGATCATCTCTGAAAAAAAAGCTGCCATAAATAATAGGACCATGTTATCTTCCTGACTGTTCTACTCCTTAAGTTTTGTAAGATGGTATCTTAGACATATAGATATGTATTTTCTGGAGAATTTAAAATTTAGGAAAAGGCAGATCATCAAAACATAACAGGAACAAAAAATTACATATAATGAAGTCTTATTTCCCCATTTCATCTTTGAAGAAATGCCCAGGCATGCAGATTCATACAATATTGATGCTACGGCTTTTACTCTTCTCCCTTGGCTGGATAAAATCATGAAGCAATAAGCTAAAATACTGAATAACAACCAAGACCATGTAATCCTCTCAATCAGCTTCTTCCTGAAATTGATACTGAAACTTAATTGTTCACTGCTCATATATGACACACGCTGCATGTGTTCAAGGGCATTTTTAGACATTTTCTGGAAGTTAAAAGAGGTATTATGTTTTTTGGCTTCCGAACAGGTACAACATACTCTGCAATGAAAAATACAATCTGCAGTTGCATGTGAATTACTTAGAAACAGAGCAATTAGCCAAAGCTAAGAAGTCTTTGTCAGTGTCAGCCTAGAACTCTTAATCTGCATTTTCCATGATTCACCTTCCAATGGTTTATATTGCTCATATTTTAAAAGCAGCTTGAGATACAAAGCTCTGCTATTTATTATAGCCATGCTGAAGAAAACAATTCCTACCACTTAATAAAATGAAAGTCTGATAAAAGGCAATGAAGTACATTACTCTAACAGTACTGCCAATGCATTCATCGCTGCCATATGAACAATAATTATCCACTCCTGGAATAAGAATAGCAAGTCAAGAATTTGGAGGTTTAGAGATTAAATATTCTTCTTTTAAAATACAATCCCCAAGGTTGGTGTCACAATCCACTGTTTCAGGTGCCCCTTGTATTAATTAATTACTTTCTATTTAGCATTATTGCAAAAGTTTTCACCTGTGATTAGACTCCTGCTGATTGAGGAACATAGTTCCTTCTTTTTAAAGAACAAAATTACCTACCTTTTCTTTTCCAACAAATTGATTTTTCTCACCACAAAAAAACATTTATGAGGCAATTTGAAGTATACTATTAATGATTTTCTGGCAGACACACAAATAACCTCAATGCTCACAATGTAGTATTTTTCCTAGAAATATATAAAACCACTAAACATAAGGTGACTTTTTTTTACTACCAGAATAGTAATCAACTGAAATACATACATACCCATATATGCTGCCCAATGTATAGCTCGTCTGTCTTTCTTGTCAAATGCATTAATATTGGCCCCTCTAGACAACAGTAAACTGACCATCTGAGATAAACAGAAAGAAAGGAAACCCTCTGGTCATAATGGAAAACTCTGCTTAAAATTAGACAACAAAAATCATAGGAGAAAACCAAAATATATGCGTTTTCAAAGGGCTCAAATGTGTTGTTTCTGGAATATTCCACAAGCTTGAAAAAACTGGCTGCCCACCTTGGCAGCAATAATGAAGTGACTGTAAGGAACACAAAACTATGTCAACAAAAACATTTCCCAATTAAATATGACGAAGCTGTGGAATCTTCGAAATCTTCAGGCTACTACCAAGGGATTCACTAAAGGTAATCACTAAAAGCAAGTCTATTGCTAATTTGTTTCCAATTACCTATACACAATTACAATAGGAATTTCTCAGTGGTCATTTTTCAAGGCTTGAAAACTAGCGAGTTAGAGCTTATTACATGTATTTCCTCCACATTTCAGTTACAACACATTCCATATATTGTTGTACTGAACCTACTGAACAGAAAAATATCTTCTTTTTTCCATTTTAAATTTATCTATTACTAATTTAACTCCACTTAACTCACGCAAATTTGCTTCTGTGTTAAGAAAGGTGAATGCTGTAATAACCTTCCAGCTAAGTGATGTAACCTGTTACTTTCCACAACCATTCTGTACACAGATGCATACAAAAGAAATTTAAATATAAAACAGGAGTTGGGATTTTTTGAGGATATGAGGGAAACATGATTTTAAACTGAGAAAGTAAACATCAGAAATGTGAGGGGCAGAACGAATGGGAAACAAGCTAAGAAAAATAACTCTTACCTCAACATGTCCACTGAAGGCTGCATGATGCAACGCAGTTCTGCCTGCTCGATCAGACACATTGACATTGCTTAAGAGAGGCACCAAAGCTTCAGCACATTTCACAGCTTTATTTGCAGCTGCTATATGTAGGGGTGTCTGCCAATTTTTATCACGAGCATTGACATCTGCTGAATGCTTTAACAACACCTGAACAGCATCCTGAAAGCATTTACAAAAAAAACCCAAGCCACTTAGTAAAGATTTGAAATGCCAGCCTTAAATCCACGGACAGTATAATGGAATAGAACTATTTACAATTTGTTCTTTTGTAAACATCATCTTATGTTTTGGGATTTGTACTTTACCATAAATCCAGATTTGGGGATGTTCTCAAGCACATGAGCAATGTACTCCCTACAAGATTCAACTGAATCAACCATTTCCAGGTCTTTCATTCAGTTCCTTAAGCCAGCTGGCAAATTATTTTGTCATCACAACTAATTTTCAAAGCTCAATAATCCTCCTTAGAATTTTTTCCATTGCTAAGGATAGTGAAGTACTATGAACTCATAATGCATTTTCATCGATCTGCCAAGCAAAATTTTTGAACTATCAGAAGTCTAGAAAGGGTAAAGAGAAGAACAGCTTATTAAATGTATATTTAGAGAACCACAGATAAAACATAGCATGGTCACAAAGAGTTTCAACATACATCGTTGCAAAACTTCTGAAAACCTTTTCAAAATGTTGCACTGAATTCCATCTCACAAAAAGATTATTCATTTCCTTTTGTGAAATGTACAACCTGTAAAAATTTGACAAATAAGACTGTAATTCTTACAGCAAGATAAACAAATCCCATTAAAATATGAGCACACAATTGGAATGCATTAAAAAATAATCTGTTGGCGATATCAACATGATGATGAATACTGCATTTTACATCAACTCCGTGACCTTCCCACAATTCACTAACCGCTTTCAGTGTCTTCCAACTCAAACACTGATCATACAAATAAATGGTTGACACTTAGAACTTCAAACATGTTACCACAAGTAGTTACTGGAAATTTTGAATTACATTGTGGCACAACAGCTAGGTATTATTCTCAGCTAAGAGTAGAATGCTAAGTAACACTTGATTCTATTTATTACAATAAATTATAATTAAAATGTTCAAATTTCTTCTACTGTCAATAAAAAAAGAAAATAGGAACAAACATAAGAGTGAAAATAATGCATCACAGGCTTGTAATTTAAATGAGAAATGGAATAGCTCTTCTATTCTCTAAGAAACATAAGCAGATTTAGTACTTAAAAAAAAAATCAGTATTTTGAACTTTTGTCTTTTTTGAACCAAATATTAAGAAAAATCATAATTGAAACAAGGAGATTTTAGAACAGCTATTACCCCTTTTGCAGGCAGAAACACCATAGTACTAGTATAAAAATAATGTATCTTATATTTTTATCTGCATATGCATTAATGAATTTGAAGAATTAGTGAGTCTGTTTAGAATTTCTTTTTTTTTTTTGCAAAGTATACCAGGCACACAAATATAAAGGCCTGGAGCATGACTTTCTTGACATGAAGTTGCTTGAACTTGCACAGTTGACAGCTAAATCCATAATTCCAGCTATTTTTCATGTTTCATTGTCCTTGTTTAATTGCAGCTGTCCTTGCTTCAAGACTAAGTCCAGATGTTTTAGTGAAATCATTAGAGTTTTTTTTGTTACAGCTTTTTTCATCTAATGCCTAAAACCCATGTATCATTGCCAGCTGGAAAACAGTGCCTACATGTATCAACCATGTATGTGGGCTCCTATGACTTACTGCGTTTCTGAACAGAAGGTTCTGACAAGCGCCTATCATTGCCTTTTGGGTAAATAGTCTGATTGATTTACATGTGTTGTCTTTAGTTAGTATTCTGTTTAAAATATTCCACATTTAAAAAAAATATGACCATGGTTGCATTACTTGAAGTTATCCATTTACGTCCAGTTTGTCTGCAGTACTCCTCTCTGCAAGCATTACTGATACAAGCAGATTTGATTGTGCCTCAGCTCTGAAGAATGCAGCATTTGGTGCTTTGGTCAGCTCCCAAGGGAGCAGCCTAAAAATACTTCAAGAAGAACAAATAGGACTGGGGAATAAGGTGCCCTTAAAGATTCATTTTCGAACACTATTTTGAATAACACAATCTCTAGATAAGTTAGCTATTAATGCTAGTGACAAAATACTGCAATTTATCCAAGGAATTCAAAAGCAAAAACTGAAACAAGGCTTGTTTACGCAGTTTGTGGATCAGATACTTGAAGTTCAATGCTTGACAAAAACAAAATATTCAATTCCATCTTCTCAAACAAAAATTTACACAAAATCTTTAAAAAAAAACCCCACCACTTTGTTTTTTAAGACATGCTGAAATGAGCATCAATTTGACTTGAGGTCTCAAAGGAGATAGTTTTGCATAAACTCTTCCACATAACAAGCTCAGCATTTCTCTGTTTGTTTTGATCTTCTACAGGCACTTTAAATTTTTATTAGGTCATCAACAACAGAGGAACAGTAACAAAGTAGTTTCTTATATTACTATATTCTCACAACAGTGTAACCGGTAGACTTCAAAACACTTTCTACATATTTAATTTATAACTTTTAAAGTGATTTTCAATACTATCATTACTCATTAGTTGCCTTTTTTTAAAAGAGATGTTTGCAGGCCTATAGAACCATTTATTTCTTCAATGCCTGAACAGACAAGCATGTCAAAAAATGAAGAAATGCAAAGATAATGCTGTAAAAGCTGTACTGAATCTTAGTTCATCTCTACTTTCCTCATGCTAAACCATTCTGGTTACCTTAAGAGAAGTAAACTGGACTTGAGAACACTGCATGCAGAATCCTGTGCTAGGGAAATGGCAGAGAGCACAGCTGAGAACTGGAAGTTTACAGTTCTCTAGCTTGCTTTCTACTCAGGCATGTGATATATACATACATATCCTCAACAGGTTAAACTGTTGCAAAAATGTTCTGCAGGTCCAAACATTTGGAATAGTTTCATTTTGTAAAAAACCTAACAAAGAACAGAAGGTAATTTGAGATGTCTTATTTTAACACAAAGCAGTCAAAAAAAAAAAAAGCATACCTCACTACAAGATGCCACAGCCCTGTGTAAAGGAGTCAACCATTTGCTGTCTTTGGCATTAACTCTAGCTCCTGTAACAAAAAAATAAAAAATTTATAATATATTTACAGAAAGACTTAGTTTCAAGTACAGAGATAGAACTATTGGAAGATACTTATTAATACAGCATGATGCCAAAAATGGAAAGGAGTCTTTTCTCCAGCTGAAGTCCACTCTTTGAGGAAATTCTTTTAACACCGCATCCATAACTCTTCCAAAGTGTACTGATCTTTTTACACTAGGCAATCCTCTATAACCTTTTGCACTTCCAAAGGCATGTAAAAGCCTGTTGAGTAAGAAAGATGGACTCCTTGCCTTCATTCAGCAATAAAAATCTACTTTCCCACTACAGTTGAAATTCTCCATTAAAAGAGAAAGAGGCTACATTTATTCCCTGTGCCTCCAGTTTCCTTGTGGTTGGTGAGTCTGATGCATAGGTGTATAGAACAAGGATGCTGCTTCTGCTGGGAATTTGGGAATGAAACTTCTCTACTCCACCAGGTCACCTGGCCCACTTCAGGACCTCCTGGACCTCCCAGACCTCCCTTCATGAGCTAGACTGTAACAACCACAGCTCTCTCCTTCCAAAAGCATACCCGAGAAACAGCTGTGCCCATCCCCAGGGAAAAAGGTCACAAACATCTGTAAGGGACACAAGCCTGGGTTTGGATTTTAATTTTTTTCATAAAAAAAGGAAAGAAAGACTTGGGGATTTTTTTTCCTGAAAGAAGCAATTGAACTACATTCTAAATTCCAGCAAACTTTAACAAACAAGAAAGCTTAACGATTAAGCTTAATGATTTAATTTCTCACTGATATATATAGATACACACACACACGTATACATGTATATATAGGGGTTTTTATACCTTGAGTGGAAATTTAGCCATCTTTATTGGGAAACTGCTGAGATTTTAGAGGCGTGATAGCTTAGACAAAATGTTACATTTTTGAAAAAATACTTTGGAAATACTACTGGATGGAGTTCATAGAGCAATATATGATATCACACGGTAACATTAATGCTACATGGCTACTTATTAACTTCTCAGGCTAAACATAATATTGTTACGTCAGAACCAACTTTAATTTTGTCTATGCAAAGAATAGAAAAGAATGGAATGCCAATATGACACAATGTCAAACAGGCTGCTGGTCAGGATACTCAGCTGAGAGACAGGGTATTTTGATCCAAGTCTCCCAGACCTGCACCAGCAAAGAAGTCTCTCCCAGTCCATCTGAACAATCTGACCAAGAAACTTAGCAGTCCATACAAAATTACGGTTGTACATATTAAGCAAACTGAAGATTTGAAGTCACTTCTCTGAGTTAAACAGTTTCTAGCCAATCCATCACTTTCAGGCTTAAGAACACAACATGGAAGCTATTGCCAGATCCAAACTCCCACTTTGATTCTAGGTCTTCCAAGCACCAGACAGAGCCTGACATCTAATTGCTGGCTACAATTTCAGGGATTTCCCTCTTTCCTTACCCAAATTTCAAAAGCTGTGGGTATCAGCCTATTTTCCAAGGTCAAAAGTTCTTGAAAAGTAAGTTTGAAGGAATGGGGAGAAAGTCCAATTCCATTTGAAGAAAACCCCCATAATCTAACAAAAGTTTGAGAGACTTAATCTTACCATAAATATCTGCTTTTGTCAACCATCGTAAGGACCTAGTGTAATGCACTGTATCACATAACATAATGTACTGTATCAAATCCTACACAGAACTTGAGAAAAAAAAAAAATTTTTTTTGAGAATTCTAGAAGTCACCAGAAATGTCTTGGGATTTTTGGTAATCCTTTCCAAGAGACAATAACCTGAAAGATCACTAAGTGAGAACATGATCTATGTATTTCAAACACATCTCTAATTCTTGATTGTCTTCCAGGTTATTGCTAGCCACACCTGGTTTTAGCCGACAAGATAAAATTAAGAGCCAAAATAGTACTCCAAGCTCCACCTGACTTCATGCCTACAGTGAACAACCAAGAAATCAAGACTTTCAAGTCTAACTGATTATTTCTATTTCTAATTTTAGGATACAAATGTCTTTGAAGAGTTTTAAAGGAATTAAAGATCACTAATCATCATCCTCATTTTCCTCAGGAAAATGCATTTGCAAGATTTGAGGTCAGGTCAGATGCACTCAGGTGATGAAGCCTAAACTAGGAGAAGCACCATGCCCAACAGAAGAGTGGAAATATACGTTTCTACTCCAAGAAAGCAGCAGTTACCTAAGCTCTAGTGAAAAGATTCTTAAGAGTCCAAGCCGTGTTTATGGGTTCAGCTAAGTCATTCACTGACATTTCTGGTACTTTAACACACAGCCTAAAAATTGCACTAAAAGAGAGCAGAAATAAACACAAAGATACCATACAAAAGGTTTTCCCAGTGCTAAGTTATTCAAACTTGCTAGGACTAAAGGAAATGAGTATCTGAAAGTGTTTGCTCTTTCTAGTAAGAAAGAAAATCAGCATTAGCCAAAGAAATGCCTAAGGAAATTTGAAGTGATATCTAAAAGTAACACGGTCCTCTCAAAAGAACAAATTCATCACAACAATATCTGCCCCACACTCCGTCAGTGATCTTCCACCCAAAGAAGCAAGAAAGCCTAGGTATAGTACATCCCACTATTAAATTAGTGTAGTATGTAGACACTTAAATTAGTTAACTTTTCAAATGAGCAAAAAAATTGGAGAATCTCTGACAAAGGAAAAAAATAAAGTTGACTTTTGACAAAAGATCTAAATCTCTGATGGACTTTTTTAAGAAAGAACCAACAAGCTCGTTTCCCTCCCCACAAGAAACAACTCTTAAAAGGGTTCCAAAATTGCTAGATTGAAAGACAAAGTTTATAAGTAATAATCAGAATAAGCACAGTACCAAAAAACGCATATGCATTATTAATGTGGGAATCAGATCTATAGCTCTAGATACATTAAACAAAATAATAATTTAAATTAACATAGAGACACTTCCTGCTTAAATTTCTCCAAGAAGACATGCTACCAAGAATGATTTAAGTTTCATAAAACGCTTCTCCAGTGTTGTATCTGAGGACATAACCCCCCTCCAGGCTGTTCTTTACTCCCTAGCACATGACTTGGGGAAAATGTTACTGCTCCTCCCTCCCCCTTCAGATGCTCTGCATAAGACAAAGCTCCCTCAAACCTATCCTACTCCTACCATGCAACAGTGAGGAAGTTTACAGCCTTCATCCTCTGGGGTAAAGCTCTACCCCAGATCACTGCAAATAAATGTTAGAAAATATATTACACGTTTACTGAGTGTCTTTTACTTAAAGATGATTTGCTTCACGGTTTGCTTAAAGACAGTTTGGACACATTATATATAATTCACTGTACAACACTGCTGGTGCAGTATTATCTCTGTGAAGCTCAACCTGCTGACATGTTAACCAGGGCATTTCTCACATTTCAAATGCCTTTAAATGCTGGTTATGCAGCAGTGTGCTCTTTCAAAGCACAATGCAGCGTACCTCAATCCCCAATTTGTAAAAACAAAACAACACAACCAACCAAACCCCTAAAAAAAATCCCCACTACACTGCATCTTCTAGACTTTAGGGGCCTCGTCTTAACATAGTTATTAAAACTGGTCAAATATTTCATTTGTTTAATGTAAAGTTTCTTATATTTCAATTCTTTTAATGCCATAGAGCTTGCAGGAAAAGGATTTGGGGGCAAATATCAAATACAATACTGCAACACAAATACCCATCATCATTGCTTGAACTTAAGAACTGATGATGTAAGTGACACTGCCCTAGAACTGCACCTTCTAGACAAACCAACTTATTTTCCATATTGGTGCACTAAACCAAGGCAATGAATGCCTGGGTGGGAAATGCTGCAAGGAAGAGCCATACACCTCCTCCTCTATCCATAAAGTGTCACGTAACTACATACAGCTGTGTCTCAGCACATCACCTCTGTGCTCCTCTCGTAAGAAATTTTGCTGTGACTCTCTTCTCGAGCCACTCTGCAGCAGAACTCTTCCTATTTGTAAATGTCCTCAGAAGACTAATGAATGCAGCAGCCATATTACTTATGTTCACTAGTTGGAAATAGATTCAGAAAAGAAATACAACAGAACTGACAAGATATTTTCATCTTCGCTGACAGTATGGACTTAAGTACTGAATTGCCTCCCACTGTTCTGTTTGTAGTCTGTATTTTTAGACTGTCAAGGATGGTATTTTCCTTTGTTACTGTACAAGGTGTGCTAGCAATTGAACAATATCATAACACAAGCAAATAAAGCAGAAGTGTTTCTATCCACATATGCAATACAGACTCCTGATGTTCAGTATTTGAAGCTCTAAAATGTTTATTTAGGAGTAAAAGATATAAATAAGATGTTTAGCTTGCATTTAAAGAAGCTTACAAACTTTGTCTTAACAACTACTATACTGAAACAATTTTAGGAATTATCTTTGCAGAAATTAGGTAGATCCCAGGTATAAATCACTGAGAATAACCAGCAATCCTACTGTAATTAGATTCTATTTAATTATATTCCTAAGGACTAGTATTAGCTTCAGAATTTTTTCCTTTTTAAATGATCCACTTTTTATCTAGAGAACATGACCATGGAAGTAGTTAAAGTGGCAAGCAGAAATTCTCAGACTACACTGGGGAATGAACAGATGGAGAAGAAAACATTTCCATCAATAGAAAAAATATGTGAACATTCAGGAGGAGATACAGAAAAAGTTTGTAAAGTAAAAGAAGATTTGAGATATGAGTTGAAGCAATCAGTAACAGAAATGTAGGGTAATTTCCTGTTGAAAACTTGGATACTTGGAAAATTATTACTGCAAAAATAATGCATAAGACCTTATTGAGAGAAAGCTTCTTCCTGTTTATAAGCTAAATGCATGGTAGAGGATCTATAGAATAGTGAAAAATATTTAAAGAGGGACAATACTGGAATATCTTTTGACCAGCCACAATGATGCTTCAACAACAGATTTTCTTTTTATTGGTTAAAAAAACCAACAAAACAAAACAAACAAAATAACAACAACAAAACACAAAACCGAAAAAAACATGGAGATACACTGGCCACAAAAGGGAGGAAAACCTTCAAGGAAACGATCAAGTCAAAGCCATCCTCCAAAACTTCGCTGCCTTGTCAATGTAAGTCCATTTCAAAGGAAACTTCATAGTTTCTGCTGCATCTCAGCCACCACCTCCTCGAGCTTCAGAGAGCAACACGAGGTTCTCAGACTCCTCGAGCTACTGAATGCTTTTACTGTTTCATAGGTCAGCTTCATTTTCTCTCTCAAAGAGCATCAGAGCTACTGTCTTCACAGCAACTGTTACTGCTACCAGAGGGAAGTTAAGACAGCTCAAAAAAGAAAATGGTGGCCAACATCATTGTTGAAAGAGGAGGAAGCGGTCGAAAGATACAGCTAGTGTAAAAGAAGTTCCCGTGAAACGCCTTCGGCATTTGGGTACACCTGCAATCCAAACAAAGGGAGCTTCATGCGGCTGACATTTCTGCAGCGGTAGCCTTTCAACAGCAGAGCTGTGTGACTGTCATCGCATGGACTCATATAGCTTCAGAGTTAGATGAAAGAAACACAGGTAGAGTGAGTAATGTTGGAGGGTCTTTACTACCCTCCAAAATCTGTTATTACTGTAACGATAGTTTTCCAGCATCAGCACGATTTTTACATTTTCCAGCTGACCCAGAGGAAAGCACAACAAAAACTCGTGGGCTGCCAAATCTTAATGAGATGGGGTTTGGCCACACACTCACGTACGCTGAGCTCCATGCAGTGAAAATTTTGGGTTAAACAAACAGAAACGTGTTGTGTTAGTATTTAAGTATCAACGCAATACAGTAACTAAATCTATTCAAAAGAAAACAACAGATAATTCAGATGTTTATTTTCAGTAATTATGTTGATCTCAGTGAAAACAATAATAGTCTACATGGTACTTTAAAGAAAACACATGGAAAAAGTTACTAATCAAAAGAACACATTCTGATATCACAGTAATCTGTCCTGCTCCTCACATGTCACTTGCCTGCAGAATAGACTCTGATAGCATTAAAAAAAGCATAGGATAAACAGAAAGAATGTTTTTTGGTTTGTTGTGGGGTTTGGGGTTTTTTTGGTGTGTTTTTTGTTGGTTTTTTTTTTTTAAATAAAGGAAGAAGCTTCCTCAGAACAGTTCACATGCAGGACTTAACTGAAAAAAGGGTTTGTGTTTTGTTTTTTTTTTTAATTGGGATGTCTTGGAAAGAACAAAAAGTTGGACATTCAGTTAATTAAGACTTAATTATTTTGCTTTTCCACTTCTCAGTAGTTTGCCATCAAGTAGTTACACAACTAAAGTCAGTGCAATTATGCAAAGCAGACATATTTGTGCATCAGGATGCAGAGCTGTACATACATCATAAAAATACAACTGTGATGGGTGTTCACAACTCTTCAGAGTAATACAAAAAAGAAAATGCTTCTAAAACTATGAATCTCAAGTGACTAAAATATAAACTTTTGTTCCATCATTCTGTATACTATAAATGACCATCTTTATGACTCTTTATTTACTCTTCACCTCCTTACCTAACAAATTTAGAAATGCTAATTGCTCATCTAGCTACAATCTAACAGGGAGAGATGGTTTGAATATTTAGACTTCCACAGACCATAATGGTATGACTATTTGCTGGCAAGACGTTCACATCCTGAGGGGACAGGTTTATCAGTGTTTAGTGAAGCACCGTCTCAAGATAAAAAATAAAAGGCAATCTAAATGTCCAGCCCGAAACTGGAGTCACTGAAGCAATTTTCTTGCTGTTCGAAGTCTGCATCCAAACCATCACCTTCAGGTCCCTTGGCTGGGTGAAAAGCTACAATAGAAGATGTCACAGAGCAACCTTGAGGTTTGGTAGGAAAACATCTCAAGAATTCAAAAAACTAAGTGAGTATGCTTGCAAGACTGAAAACTTATCCCACAAAAGTCTGCAAACAGGCTGAATCGGTTATGTCTTCAGAATGTGCAATATGGCTTGCTTAGGTCTATAGCAAAGTAGTATAAAGATATGGTAACAGCAACATATGATCCAAAACACATACTTGAAAGCAACGTAGATCCCCTGGAGGGGGATACAAAAGACATTTCAATCAAGTACAAAAAAGTTATGTCTAGGTAACATACGATACACACTTTAAATAAAAATAGAGAATAATGAGAAAGCATCAGGTAAGAGCCACTGAGTACTGGAAAGATTAATACTGACTTCAGTAATTTTGGGTGCAGTTTGAAGAAAGAATAAAAAAGTCAAAGCAAACAGCCATCACAGGATGGCTTGCACAGCAGGAAAACTGTGAAGTGCTTCCTAATAACATTCCAGCAAAACTACATTGGAGGACATTACAAGTTGCAAAGCCAAACTCTCACAAGGTGAGAAAGGCTAGGATGAAAATAGTCTACACTACTTACATTCAATCCCTTGTGCAAATATATTACATTAGGTCAATTAAAGACACATACAAAATGTTTACATACAAATTTACTGCACAAAGGAGATTGTTGTTCAGAAATTCTGTTTATTCAACAAACTATTTTCTCATTGTTCAAAAAGAGGTCTTGCAACACAGCGAGCGTTCTTCAAACCTTGCTGTGGTAACAGATGTTCTTTATTTGCTCCCCAATGCTCATCTATTTTGACAAAATGTAACACTATATATCTGTCTCCAAGGAGAGATTTGATTTCCAGCTGAAACACAACAGATGAATTTTCAGTGTCTTTATGAAATGGAGAGGATAAATACACTTAACCTCTGTTCCCCGTCTTCCAATTAAGAGAGCTAAAAGAAAAATCTTGGCTTGTGCATTTTGAGATGCCTAGACCTGATTTCTGAGAGAAGTAGCTGGTGCAGCACTTCAGATACAGCTGTGAGCACTCGCACTTCACAAACCACAAAGACTTCAAATCCAGCATTCAGAAATGAAGGAAACTAAATTGGTGACTTCTTTTTACAGAGTCTGGTTTAAGCTGCTTGCCTAAAACCACAGCCTGCAAGCAGGCAATATACAGATTAGTGCCCAAGTACAGCACAGGCTTTCAAACTGAACAGCCTTAACAGGCAGACATCACTTTCTCATCCTGCAATTAATGCCCCTCTTCATTCACTTACAAATGCATCTGTGCCTCCTTCACTGTACCACCCCGATTCACTCCCAGCATAGTCCCTCCCTCTGAAATTCATGCATCCGTTTCTACAGCAAGGCACAAACACGTCACTGAAGTCCACAGCATCACGCATGAGCACACCAAGGTTAAACTCATACTACCTATACATTCCACAGCTTTCGAAGTTTTTGATTTTGCAACCATTTAATGCGCTGTTTTGTGTAAGCAAATCTTGATTATGATTAAATAAATGTCGTCTGAGACATATCAATGCCTCCCAGTCTTCCTGAACAATCTGCAGACACAGCAGCACCCCACAACCTCTCCTCCACGCAACAGCTCAGCTTTGGACTATTTATACAGCCCTAATTCTTAGTTCTTCACCTCCCTCCTTTGTTCTCCAATTTTTCTTACACTTATCCCCAGGCTATGTGCCCAAATAGCATGACTAACCTTTCTTCCCCTACTGCTAGCCCCCAATCAGCACCTTGTTTCATTAACATCTGAATTGGAATCTCGCTCCTTCCATAACCCCTTTGCCGGAGAAAGGGTTACCTTCTTCAGTCACAGTTCTGCTAACTGGACTCTGTTCACCCACAACAGTCAGAAGCTTCACTCCCAGAAGTAGCTGACTACAACTTTGCAAAAAGTTTGTAACATGGTGGGTTTTTGGTTGGTTTTCTTTTAATCACTGTGAAAACTCAAAGAAAAAGAAATACCCTTGCCAAATCCAGGATCCTTTTTCTGAAGAAACGTGTCATTATATATTTGCAAGAGTCACCAGAACTTGTTTTTTTTCTTGACAGGGAAAAAAA
>NW_009596122.1:35783-61615 GCF_000690535.1 Cariama cristata | reverse complement strand
AAATCATCAATGAAGATGTTAAACAGAATCAGCCTCTGGAAGGCCCTGTCTGAAAATTTTCAGAAATTCTTTGTGTTGTTGGACCTGGGAGTTTTCAGCACTCGCAACTCAGTGGAATTAAAGCAGATTTTCCCAGTGACTGGTTCTAAAAGCCCCATCTCTGACTAAAGGCAGCTTCTCTCTCAAATTGCAAATCCCTTGCCCAAGATCGAACAGCTAGCTCTCCATAAAACAGTTGTAAATTTACTTCTAATTTGTTAAACTGTATTTTTCCTTTACCTTGTTCTCAGAAACAGGTGAAAAAAAATTAGATGATGTACTAGAAAGACAACTGCCTAAAAGTCTCCCAACAAAATTCACCCCCCAGAAAGGCAGCTGATATGGCTCATTTCAGCACAGTTAAAACCAGGGCAAAATTCTAAGCAATAAAGCTGGAGTTTTATAATGAGAAGTACTGTGCAAGTTTTGCTGTAGGCAACTCTTTCAGATCTATCAATAGTACAGTTAAACACGAATTGACAGATGAAACTTTCAGGATGGCCTTATTAACAAGTGAATTAGACAAAGTGAAATCATACTGAAAAAGCTCTCCTTTAGCGTGTTTTTCAAATCACCTGTATTTTTATTTACCGTCCTCCAAATTCAGCATGTTGCCACTTTTGTATACCTCAGAAAGTCTCAGACAGATTTATACCGCGTTGTATGTGAACTGTGAGGAAAGGTGCGAACGGTGATTACGGGCAAAATCCTGCCCACACACATGTGTGCATGACTCCTGTTGGGTTTAGTAGAGTTTCACATACACAAATGAGAGCGGGATCTGGTCCTTCATCTGATGACATTTTTTCTGTACAGCACAGCAGGTTAATAATAAAATGGTATCTCTTCATTTCTGCATGTAATTTTTTTTTTTTTTAAAGAAATAACTGCTATGCCTTTGGATCAGGTGTTAATTATTCCCAGTAAGGTTTGGTGGGTAACTAGTGATGCAGATATCAAACCACCCACTCTCTTTGTAGATGAAGGGAAAGTATCAGGAGGATTTGTGCTGAAGTATTCATCACATCTCAAGTCTCAAATTGTCCAAACCATTCAATTATAACACTTCACTCAATGCATGTCAGCATGTCTGGCACTGTGTTTCAGGAACGAGTTGAGCTGGATTTCTCAAAGAGGCAGACGTTGGCTTGTCCCCTTGAGGGACAACAGAAACAGAGTCTATTGGCTCAAAGTTAAGACCGGTTCCTGGATCAGTACATGGGAACTATGGGAACTATTACAGCTTTCTAACTTTGTAGCCTCCAGATTCATTTCGCACATACGTATGTAAAAGTCTGAGATTTCCTGTGGTAACAGCACAAGCATACTATTTACCACCGAATAAATAGGTAAAACACTGAACTGGTGATGACACGATAAACAGGTCTAGGGACGTGGGTCCTATCGGTACAGACCTAACCCTATCCTCACCGTCATCTCTCTATAATGGTGAGTGGAAACAAAGCCCAAAAGAGGAGAGGAAATCCTTTGAGTCCTTCGGGGCTATATGAGATTTTGTTGTTAACTGCAGAGATACAATACATCACTGTCAGGAAGCGGTAACCCTGGATTATGGTCACCGATGATAAAAAAGGCTTTCAGAGGGAGATGATGGACACCATGCCTATTGTATAGTAGAAGGAAAAAAAGGGGTGGCTGGAGAACTTTTAAGCGAATGGGGACAACACGTGAGCAGATATCTCCTTAAGCTCTTTGCGTTTGCTTTCTGTGCTGGCATGGGCTGTACATGTTCCCAGAGCAATGAAAAGGCTGCTCACAGGGTTTTTAGTGTTAATGTTCAATTTGATGTATCAATACAGTTCTGCTTGCACAGGCTATAATGAGCTCAAGATCATAAAGCTCTTATCAGCAACCCTGTTTAACTTTAAATGTAGCTCAGATGATTCAGGCTCCTCTTTACTCTCACTTCAGTCTGTTTTGACCTGAAGCTGTGGAATGACATTGGTGAAAATTAGCAAGGTCAGTAAATATCATTCAGGAGAATATTTCTAACCCCCTCAGCAGAATGCAGCCGATATCAGTCTGTCTTTGTGAGCTCCATCCGCAGTACAGTCGTGTTTCTGTGTCATCTTCCTTATTTTGGGTAGGAATCGGAACCATGGAAGTATTTTAGTTATTAAAAATAAAAGACAAAAAATTGTTTTCGGAAAGCCTTGTGTCTGTAGGTAAGTCAGTTAGCGTGCAGGAAGGTAACGCTAACATAGGGCTTTTTCTCTGCCCCCCACTTACTAACGTAGCCCATGAAAAGGAAGGCTGGGCTTTTCCAGAACGTGCCAGTCACGCACAGAAACACGGGGATGTACCTGCACGACTTCCAAAACATCCAAATGCACTTGGATCTGGCCTCTTGTGTGAGCAGAGGAGTTGAAGATCTGACTGCCCACGCCTGCAGAGATGAGTCCCGAGTGATTTAGGAGCACATATCCCATTAAGGCCAATTCCCACCCAGTCAGCTGAACTACATCAATACCTGTTCACCGGTTGTGTAGGACCGGTTGCCAGCCTGCCCTAGTTATCAAGCTATGTGCAAAATGGTGCCTGGAGCTAAAGCTGTGTTTGTTACTGCACATTTGTGCTACTGAGGGATTCAGTATACCTGGTTCACAAGCATGACCAGCTAAAATGGTGCGTTTTTAATTAGGAGGAAAAATAACAAGACAGCAGACATCTGAGGGGAGTTTTGTTAAGAGCTAAATTGATGATGAAAAGCTTTCATTTTTTGAAACTGTTCAATAGCCAGGTGTTTTCTAGTGTGGTTCTTTAGTGCATTTCACTGCAGTATGTCAGTATTACTTAGCACTATCACATTTACATCAAGTCAAATGCTATAATGCAGAGAGTATCACCATAAGGAATGAAATATGTCAGCCTGCATACAGGGATTCTTGGGAAATATTTGCCTTTCAAAAATCCTGCGGATTTTATATAAATTCTTCTCACATGTTTGCTACCCTAAAATTCACAGGTAATTACAATAGGATGAATAATCCACATTAATCAGGTAAGCAGGTATTTGAGATCCAGCACATCTCCTATCAGACAATGCACATGAAAATACAGTAATTGAAGCTGCTGAGAGAATTCCCCACTGACAATGTCTATGTAAATCCACTGTAAAGAATAATTCTACGATTATGTAAAATTTGAACAAGTCCTTTTATCTTTAAAAGAATGCTGCACCCTATTTCTCTTAGCACACCAATCTGGAGGCCCACAGAGTAAGAAGCAAAATGTCACAGGGTCCAATCCTACGGGATTCACGCGGAGCCAAAGCCATCGCTGGTGTAACGCCGATGACTACTCTTCAGTCTGGCTGTCAGCTTCCTGGAGAAAACTCCTTTGAATTAATGTAGCACATTGGTACTGGGCTTCATAGTCCCCTAAAGCTCTCTGACTCCCTCTACCCCTCTCCCACCCCAAATCTCAGTATTTCCTACTGTATTCTTTCTTTCGCTCTATATCTTTATGGTAACAACTTTCTGTCTATATTTCGGTTATTCTTATAAGGCCAGATTCTCACATTTACTCAACCTGACCCAACTGTCTTATGTACTTAGACGACATGGAAGGATTATTATGTTGCAACCCTATTCTGGTAGGCACTCTGACCCTAACAGAGCCCTCTTGACATGGGAAATTGCCAGCAAGGAGTTGATAAACACCTTTAAATGAGACCACAAACCCAGCATGTGAGTCAGGAGCTTTCTAAGCTCCTGATAGGAAAAAATCCGCAGGAGGGGGCACTAAAAGGAACATTTCTCCTGATTAGGATACTAAACCTTAATCTCGTAGCTGACCTTTGCTGGAGTTTGGGGCCGTCCTTAGCTGGAAGGGGAGGTCAACATCCTGGGTCCGTAGCCTACTTGGGCAGGAGGGAAGACGTGAAAGGGGTTTCCCTCATTGCCTGAAGGTGTGTGCACCTCTGCTTTTCATCTCTCAGGTGAACACTGCTGTCTCCTCATCTTGTGCTTTGGGAGGTTGCGTTGAACGTCTGGTGGGCCACAGAAAGGGGATGTGAGAGGCAGTTAGTTATTTGGTTCTCCGGACTTCACAGTGTGAGCTTCCCGGGCAGTGAAAACATGATTTTCACCCTATTTGAGTCACCTTTCATATAATGCTTTAGACAAACTCTGTCGTCTTCGCTCTTACTCTCTGTGCCGTAACCCCGGGCTTGGGAGTCACACGGTCTTATTCTGGTTTGGGACAAGGGACACGTGCTACACTTTGGAGGAACTTCCAGGCTTACGCAGTGGTCGAACAGGAATTGTGAGGTTCTAAATGTTGAATATAAGTGACACAGTAGCACTTGGTAAGTTTTTTGTGGCTAAAGCCTTGCCCCAGTCTGCTGTATCCCAGAAACAGTGTGCCACACAAGAGCAAGGGTGGCAGGATCTGACCTAAACTGGAGGGATGTGTCAATGTGAAGCCAGTCCAAAAAATTTCTTTCCCTGCCTGGCAGCCAGCATGCTGAAGTTAAATCCAGATGAGTTTGTATCATTAAGACCACTCAGGTCTCTTATCACTGCTACTGCAAGTCCTGGGAAAGGAGGCAGGGAAGAAGCAGGGCCACATTTCCCTCTCAGCATGAGTTTTCCAAAAGAGCTGTCTATAGCAAGAAGAGCACACTGCCTCGTCTTTGAGACTGGGACAACAGCTGATCCCTCAGGAGACTGTGCCAAATAAATTAAATATAAAGCTAATAAAACAAATCACAACTTAGTTAAAAGGCACATGAACAATTCCCAGAGAGACTCTCACTCATCACCCCAAACTTGCCGTTTTAATATATGACCTTGCTATAACAGTACATATCCGTTAGTGAGTGTCACATGAACTTGCACTGGTGATCATCCAATACACCCTGGATATACAGTCTGTGCTTTCACATGAAGTCTTAACTGGGCTAGGGCCAAAAAACATCACACTCCTGCATTTCTTGAAATAAATTAGAAAATATTCTAGCTATGTTCCACTAACAACTCTTTAAAAACATAAACAATGAAGGGCAAAAAAATCATGTCTCCTTTTCACATGTTTTTAACTTCATCATCTTGGCTACAAGTTACAAGAAAAGAAGGTAATGAGAGGGAGAAACTGTGGTGCTGTGGTGGTAGCTGAAGTTTCTTTAGTAAGTAGGGGGAACTCTCCGGGATGTACATTGGTAGCCATTAAGACAGATACCTCATCAGATGGCAGGTTTGCGAAGAAGAGAAAATGAAAACCAAGAGAAAACACTGAGGTAGACATATTACTCTCAGAATAATAACTGGTGCTAGCGTAAAATGTTAAAAGACATGAGCCAAAGTGGCAGAACCTGGCCAGAGAGAGGGAACATGGAATCCGTGGGTTTATTCGGGTATGTAAGGGCATGTTGATGCATCGTCAGGGCCCAGATTTTCACACTGATATTCTGTGTGCTGCGGCTCATTGCTAGCTGGAGGAGGAAAACGAAAATAGCCCTGAAAAAAACTGAGGTTTGTAACAGGACTCTCTCACCTACCTTTCACCACAGACTGGCTGCTGGGATGTGGTTCTATAGTAGCAGCAGCATTGGTGACTTCTCCAGCTTCACATCTTTGGATTAAGTATACATAATGACATATCACTGCAGCAAGGCTTGAATGATATGAGAAATGTGATAACCCACTGCCCAACGCCTGCTCTACCCAGGCAATGCAGACTACGCTGCATGCTTGCTGCAATGCCATCCATGTGCTCTCAGAAACAATAATCAAGTCCGTTTCAGCCAGAAAAGCCCGCCAAGGCCAGCAGTGATAAAATCACAGCAACACAAAATAGATGTAGCATGTTTTTATCCTATTTTTGAAAATTTCCTTTTTGCTTTTTGCTTTTTTTTTTTTTTTTTTTTTTTTTTTTGCTTTTCCCCGTTCCCGACTCATCTGCAGCCTGTGCCTTTTCATCTTCCAGCCGCCTACAGAGATCCTCTGGGAAAGGGAGTACTTCCACACACAGAGCACCTGCTTCCCTCTCCCCTGCAACAAATAAATACCCTCAAGCCCTTAGATTTACTTCAGAATCATCGAGCACAGTTTAAACTTTAACCCGGTAATGTATTTTTAAAGGAGTTCTTAGGTAAAGTAGGTGCATCTGTGTATGCATGCATGTTTGTGTGCATGCAAGTATTTCTGCCTGCTGCCCCAGACAAAGCCATCTCCGTGTCATTTGGTTCGCAGCTTCCCCAAAATGACTGTAATGCCCCTGAAGTGTTCAGGCATCATAAAATCCTCATGTCACAGATGGACTGATTTCTGAGGCAAGAGGAGATCTTCGGATGTGCAAAAGTCTTTCTGGGCCTAATTCAGATGGGCAGTCAAAACGACTAGGCTTATTGATAATATTGGAATGTTAAAAAATGGTTTAGCTTCTGTAATGACAGCCAGTCATCCACTGTATTGCTTCCTTTTTTTGGATGCTGCTGAGTGAAAGCTCTCCTAGTTTTGTTCTGTGTTTTATAGTCTACTTTTTGATGCAAATTTCCACTTACCGTTCTCCTGCCCCATGACCGAATTCTTCTGCAGTCCTTTTGCACGGACTCATCCATGAGGATACTTACTTGCGCCTTTACTGCTTTTAAATTTCAGCTTTCCCTTTTACTCTGCTCTATTTCCATATGTCATTTTCCTTTTCTGCCTGTCTGGGAGTTGCTGTACCTAACTCTGTAAAGCGTTATCTCTCCATCTCTCTAAAGTGTTTTGTGGTACTTTGTGTGAAGGATGGCATATAAAAATAAATTGTATTGCACTGTATTTTTGGACTGGCATCTAATCTTTACCGAGCTCATTCAGCCTATTTCTGAAAAACATTGGATCTTAAAGACTCTTCTGATCCAATGAATCTTGATGACTTTTCTGATCCTAGAAAAAGACTCCCTAATTTTCAAGTCATCTCCTGACACTAACACAGAGATAGGAGTCAGGAGAGTAGCTTGAAAAATAGGGTTTGGCAGAAAAATATTCCTGGAACTCTTCCTTGTCTATCGTGCGTCTTAACCTCACCTCTGCCCTCCACCCCACATTTTACTTGCAAATGTCCACCATTATGAGTGCTGGGGTGGGGGGGAGCGGGAGGCAGGTTGATGGGAGCGAAACACTCGTAGCGAAACAATCCAACAGCTTGCTTATGCATCTATTTGGCTTAGGATGGAAAATTAGAACAGCTTTAATCTGCTAGCAGCATCAAGCAGGGAAGCACTCCCTGGAGTGAAAGCGTTAGGAGTATCACAGCGGGGGCTGATGAGAGACAGCCTGCCACGGTGTCACAGCAAGGCGGTTGCACTCGATGAACAAAAAACTGGGGTGCTAAGGAGGACCCAGCTGACCTGACTGGGAATTGTAGGAGGTGAAAGAATAAGCCTTTGTATCGGACTATTCTGCAACAGGAAAATGCTTGCAAAGACGTGCTCCCATATTACTGCTTTTACTTGCCCTTCCACACCTTTCAGACCCTGCCACATCAAAAATTCGGTCCCTACCTTATCAACCACGTTGTCCACGTGCCCTCCCACTCTGCCATGGGGACCCATTTGATCCCGAGAGCTTCTGTACAGGTACAGCCACGACTATATGAGAAGTGGTCAGGGTTTGTCCTCAGACTGGAAAATTTAGTGTGCAGCAGCCATACCTTTGCATTTGTTATACAAAGCACAGATATGTTTGCTTTCTACTAAATAACTCTATTCATAATAATGAAAAGGCAAGCCCTGAGCTACCAAGGAAAAATGTATGGTGCAGAGATCTTCCTTGCTTGCTCTTAGACTCACTGAACTTTGCAGGACTGCTCAAATGCCTGGACATTTTGGGGGAATATTTAGCTTGTGGCTTTCTCTAAAAGCTACAGATTTGAGGAATATGATATCCTGGAAGGTCCTCCTACATAATCTATTTGTTGCATTTGTTCTTTGGCCCACACGGAATGATTATGTACGTATGCTGTCCACTGCACTTAGAAAATAACCCTACCCTCACGTGCAAGTGTGCTTAATTTTACTACAGTGAGCAGCTTGACTGCACTCTGTGGCTGCACGTGTGAACATAAAGGTAGGTATAGCACATACATTTACAAGGTGAGAGCTAAGACTTATGAAGGCAGCAAGACATATTAAGATGTTCTTACAAAACCAAGGAACTCTGAAGTTTGCAATACAAGACACGCACTAACTGAACACTCTGGAGCTAAGACCCAATGGCAAGGAGTGGCTATTTGCAGGTGAGGTTTTTTTTTCATATGTGTATTATTTTTTAATGTATTTGGACAAACTGACACATTTACGGTAGTAAATCTTAGGTGTGAGCCTTGAATCTTGACCAAAGTTGATTATTAACCACCTGATGTATGTTTCTGCAGCCAAAATGTATGATTTACTCTGCCTTGTGTTCATAGATGGTCTTCTCCAGCCTGCTTAAAGCCTCTGTTCCACTGGGGAGTACTGGGATATTACCAATGGTCAGAGTCCTGCCAGTCTGCTTTCCTTTGGGTGGATGTGAAAAGCATCTAGGACTTCAATCCTAAGCACAAACGCTTCCTAATCATTTTACTTTACTGTGAACATCAGACCTGTAAAACAGCTTACATACAGTGTGCAGCAACACCCAGTTACCTTGTCCAAGCTTACAAAGGACTCAGATGTCCCACTTCTTCTTGGAAGTTGTCCAAAATTGTGCTGATGTTTCTCAGTCTCTTTTCTCCTCACTTTAGAGCTACTGACAGCTGTTTCCTCCTCAGCTAGTTGTTTGAAACTGAATCTGAAAGTGCAAAGACTACCTCCTTCTAAAGCCTTTCTCTACAAAATGCACTTATGAGGTCTCTGATGAAAAAATAGCGATTCATCGTTCATTTGAATGTCTGAGAGCGAACTGGAAGGTGAGGAGTTTACTGTCCGTATGCTGGAAGCATGAGGTGCTTTCTAATACCTGTATGTGCCAGCAAGCACCAGACTAACATTTATGCTAAGCCCAGCCAATCCCTGTTGTCTCTGCTAAGAAGCACTCTTGAAAATGAAAACTCAGGTAGCTCTCCTTCATGAAGTTTGTACAGATTAGTTTGAGGAAAAAGCAGATAGCCCGAACTTACCTGCTTGTAATGACTGGATGGGTGATATGAGGAGAAACTATGACAAGGCTAGCATCCAGCAGTGCCATGCTGGTCCCAAGTGTTCATGAATACATTCAGAGATGTACTTCAGCGTCTTTCAGAGACGTTGTCATCATGCTTTCAGTGAAATCTCTTCAACTCCATTCCGGTCATCAAAATAATGTCACTTAGTAAAGACGTATTTTTGAATATTTTAACAGCTCATGTGCAGTATTTCTAAAGATTAATGACATAGAAGACACAGTTCATCCTCTTCCCCTGTGCTTGAGTGAGTAAACAATATTCTTCACTAACACACAATATAAAATCATCTAGAAATGCAGATCATCATGGCTGCTTCATGTAAGGATTTTCTCACTAGTTTTAGTATTGTGGGGTAAGCATAAAACTGGAGAGTTCTTGCTTTGATTGTTTAGTCCAGTTTCCAAAAGGCTAGTGGTAACTATTTTTTATCTCGTTTCCAAGAGCGTGTGAGTGCTGTCAGTGGAGTTCTACATCGTAATGATACTAAACCAATATGCAATTAGTACTATCAGGAAAAGGTTGGGTTTTTCGGAATTTGCACTGATATGATGACCTTATTCACGGAGAAATTTTGTAGCAATAGTAAACTTCTGCTTTAACAATATTTATACAGCCTTCCCTCTCCCATCAATTAATTTTATCTGACTAGATTCTAAGGAGACCTAACTCTGACCAGGCTTCCATATACAACCTTCTAAACTTTCTTCCTAAAAGTTCTTGAACTCCTGAATGGTCAAAACACAGTAGTTGGGATCATAATTTATGTGTTTATAATAACTATGAATCATTTTTCTCCTTTTGTTTTCAAAATCTTACCAATCGTATGATTCTTTTATGTTATTGTCTATTTGTACTGCATTTACATGCTTATAAGTTTCAGATTTTAAATTAATAAAGATTGTAAAAACACACCACCAAGTAATAGACCAAAAAGCAGTGAAGATTTTTTGTAAAAGTTAAACTTTGTGAAATCAGTTAGGCCCAGCTCTGCAAATATATTCTCTACCTAACATCTAGCGATGCTAGCATGCATCCACCTTCAGAATCTGACCCTAATGCTCTGAAGTCAGTAGAAAGACTCCTGTTGATGCCAGTGAGCTGTGGTTCAGGCTGTCATTGCTGGAGAGTAATAAATCCACCCGAGCAGATGTGTCTGAATCAGGAGACCAAGCATCTATAAGGACCTCTCCATCTGGTTCTCCACGGTAGAAAGTCCTTCATCTTGTCTCTTTTGCACAAGGAACATCAGTGGTATCCACGGTTGTCACGTTGTACTTTGTTTTACGATCCCTTTGTAGAGTGGCTCATATGCTGAAGCCAGACTGAAATTAAACACGTGTGTTTGACTTCACTCAGCAATGTGAGAATGTGAATCCTCAATCAGACATCACCTTCAAAACTGTTATTAATTAATCTATAATTCATAGTGCAACTGGCAAGCAAATAGGTTTAACAAAGGAATTTGCAGTTACATGTCCAGAAAACAGTGAATGATTTATTGTTTTACTCGTAGCTGAAAGCAAATAATCTTTGACCTGGCGATAAGTTACATAGTTGGAATAGGAGTCGCTTTTGAACGAAAACAAACCTTCTTATCATTTTCATCCAGTCAAGAGCCCAAACTTAGATCAGAAAATAATTAAAGAAATACCAAAGGCTGCAGTCAATTTGGTTGAGGATGGACCGGTGCCGTATGATTTATTATTGGCTAGGGTACTGTTATCTCTTGAGCTATTGTAATTGTTATTATTATTGACTTTACGCTTTGAAAGAAGTAAAACTTTAGCTCCAGAAGTCTAGAGTGGAAGCTGACCATCTGAACCCTCTTTGGTAAAGGTCACAGTGAAACAATTTTCCCAGTTCCTACATGTATCTGTGGTCTTTGTGAGTCTTTCTGCTACCTCTAGGCCTGGCTATGGCACAGAGAGTATGGTTTGCCTGCTGGATTAAATGAATAGAAAAGGGCTGTATACATATAATGATTATAACCGTCTGAGAGGACCCACGCCTGACCATGATCAGGCTGCCCAGTGCATATAATAGCTGATAACAGGGTATTCCTCCCGGTTAAGCCATTCCTCTGAATTTATGGAGTGTCCCTGGAACTAAACTGGTGACAATGTTACATGGGAAATGTAATTGTACACAAATAATATAAACATTAATTTATTTCTCATCAGCAGGTTCCTTGTCAGTCTTTGTCTCCTAGTCTCAGGTCAAAAAGTGCTGGTTGAGATGCAACGTATGAACTTGACAAAATCTTGAAAATTCTACGCATGCAATCCACGCCCTTTAGACAAAGAAATTGCTATGGTTTGTGTGCATCTGCACACAACATGGGGCTTGGGGAATTTAATTGGGTTTTTACACACAACGTTTACACTGGATGTCACTGAAATATGAGACAATGAGGGTGTCAGTCCTACTCAAACTGACTGTAAAAGGCTGATTAACAGGTTATTTGGGTCACAGTTAATCAGTAGTGGGAGTGGTAAACATTCCCTGTATTTAGTCTTGTTCTCATACTGCTATATTGATCCACTTTTAGTTTTGCATCAGTGGTGCTTAAAGTTGTGGAATTACTGCCTTTTTCCCCACTTTATTACCTCGTATGTTGAGTAGGGCCCTGCACTACCGCTTGTTTTTGTAAGATCTTCTCATTTTAGCAAATACTAGATACCCAACAGGGACGTGGTAAATCTGCTAGGCCTCTCCAGCAGTCATTTGAGATCATTGTGGTTTCCATGTTCATTTGACACCAGCACATTGGAAACCATTGTGAAAGTAGAGCTGACTTACAGACAAAATGAGTTCTTTAGTGATCAACTAGCTGAATATTCAAAGCAGATCTGCTGCTTCTGAGACATTTGGGAAGGAAGAAACACAGAAGTAAAGAGAAAAAGATATTTTTTATTCCATTTTGCTCACCTGTGTTTTCTCTGTGCAAACTACATATTGTGCGTTTTCCTCTGAGAACAGAAGGAGGGTTTATTCTGATGCACTTACTAGCTAATACGTACATGGCAATTACTACTAAGAAAGCCCAGCCAGCATTGAGTCCCAAGCAAGCTTTTAATTTACATAAACTAGTGACTTCCAAAAAATGGCCTCGGTCAATACCATTGATGTAAACTCCTTTACAGTTCGAGGTTTGGGGACCTTTTTCAGCCTATTTGTGTGACTTGCGACGTTGCAGAGCAGAAACAGAAATTTGGCTATCATCTGGATTTCATTGCACAATCTATATACCCCAGCACAAACAGTCACAACCAAGAAATCCATTACGAATTCATGGCCTGTAGAGCTTGACTGTTCAACTGACAACATTTATCATGAGCTCTTTGCAAAATCATATGAGATTTCATAACAGGTGTCCACTTCGCACAGGTCATCACCACTGTGGCCTGTGTCAAAATCCATTACACAGTAGCTGAAAGCTATACGTACGTGTTGCCAGCTACCTCCTTTTGCAATGTTTGGTGGAATGCAGTGAGAGATAAGCAGGAGACACAAAGTTTAGATCTGAACTTTCCTCTTCTTCTGGATTTCTCCCCCAGAGTTGAAAACGGGAGGGCGACATTGAACGCAGAGTTCTTTTTTCAGTCAACTTTCAGTTGTGATACAAAGAGGGAAAAAAAGAGTACCATGAGCATAGGGTTTAAATAAAAATCCAACACATTATATTATTGTTTAGTGGCCACTTTTAAACAAAACATAACCATACAAAATTCCACTCATTCTTCCTGAATTTTGTTCCAGTCTTGTCAGGCTGGGTTGTTTTGATGTGTAATGAGTCTCTTATCTGACATTTCCTATTGTCCCTAGTGGTTGTAAAATCATTGCTCCTGAGAAAACAAAGTTTACATGTTGATAAGTGGTGAAGGGAAGAATAGGGCTGTGATGGGAAACTGCAGCTACTCTTCTCACTTCTCTCTCGTACTCTGTCTCTAACAGGAATAATTCACATTCTTGCAATTTAGAGAAAAGTTTCTAAGTCCTCTGTTTGGGAACATATTTCAGTTTCTCCTGGGAGGTGAAAGCAGTTTGCTGTTCAATGCTTCAGACTCTCACAGTGACTGATTTTCTACTTCCTTCTCTTGGGGTAGAATCAATGATGGTGGGGTAGGTTCCAAAAAATTTATTGGAATAGAAAAAAAAAAAAAAGACAAAAATAGCTGAAACCATTTAATAGCTGTGATATCATTTTACTGGCTTCCCCTCTCTGCAGGGCATATGTCAGTGGTTGATTTTGTGCTTGGAGCCCCAAAGGAAGGGTCTGTAAAGGCTTTTTGCATCCTGGTATCAAAAAGGACACCCCAGAGACAGCTGTCCCTGATGTGATTAACCACTGAAATGGTACTTGCAAACAGGGTGATGAAAACCTCTGAATTCTGCTGTAAAGTGACGAGGCTCAAAGTCACCTTGAGACAGGGAAAAAAAGATTCCTGGAATTGGGAGGAAAGATGTGAATTTTTTATATGAGATATAATCCAAATTAAAAGTAATGTTGGAAAACATCCTTATTGCATTGAACAGCTTCTTAAAAACTGGATGATTTAAAATGGTTTAGTTTAAAATGAGCATGTAAAGAGTGCTTAGGATTTGAAGAAAAGAACATTAATTCATTTGTTTCAGGTTCTTAATGCACACATGTATTTGCTTGCATTGCCTATGCAAGGAAATTATCTGCTAAATTAGCAAACAATACTTGCTCTGTCAAATCCAGTTTTCACATCTTAACTTGCAGTGATGCTCTTTCCCAATTGGACCTGCATCAGCTCCTATTATCACAAAAGTCAGGGAAATACATTTTGTGGTATACCATGACATTCAAAAGACTTGGGCTTTCTCAGACCAATCAAATTCTCAAATGAAATTCTTCTCCCACCAACCACCCCACACTAAAATCAGAGCTCTACACCTTTGAGAACTTCAGATGAACCCAATTATTATGGTATTGTACGGAAGAAGAGAGACACCTATCAAAATTTAGAGATAAACCAAAACACCTCTTGCAAATGCTGAAGTTTAAGGAAAAGTCAATTTTGGTGATTCTTGGTGTAAATCTCTGAGTACCACCAAAAATATATCTATCCATTTCTTCCATGATATAAAGGGTAACCAGCAATTTCCATTATTCTACCTCAGGAGTCTTGCAATGCAAAAGCTTGCTTTCTTAAAAACATGTCTCAGTTTGAACATTATTTGAATTTTCACTTCTGCAAAGATATTAGGAAGAATTTCTTCACTGTAAGAGTCATTAGGATTAAGCATTGGAATGGGCTCCCCAGGGAGGTGGTGGAGTCACCATCCCTGGAGATGTTCAAAAAACATTCAGATGTGGCGCTTCAAGACATGGTTTAGCGGGTTTAGCGGGCATAGTGGCGTGGGGTATAGAGTTGGACTTGATGACCTTTGAGGTATCTTCCAACCATAATGATTCTATGATTCTATGATTCTGTGATTATTTTGGAAAACAAATACTATCAGCAGATCTACCCAAATAGCTTAATGTATCTTCTGCCAGTGAACCTGGCATTTAACACCAACTCATTTTAGCAATGCAAGTTATCCACCTCACAAACCAAAGAAGTAAAAGAATGCCAAGAGAAACACTATTTTGCAGGAATGAAGGCTATCTGTTTCTCCCCATCCTTGTTACTTCGTATGGCCATAGCATTAGAAAGTATCTAGGTTCTGCTGCATTGCTATCATCACGCAAACGGGATCCCATATGAAGAGCCGGGGCAGTGACACACTGACTATTCGCGGGCTGGCACCAGCGCCTTTACACCGTGCAATTCCTCCTACCCCAGAAACAAACAAAAAATTGTTTTCCACACCTCGAGCAGGTGGAGGCAGTAAGTTGGAATAGCTATAGTTCCTCAACATAGCTGAGAAAAAAGGAAGAGAAGAACCAAAAAGAGCACCTTCTCTGAGAGCATGCGGGGTTTGATACTTCTACCGCATACTATATCGACGCCGCTCCGCAAAATGGCAGCTGGCTGGCAGGCAGCAGCTTCTGAAAAAGATGATGTAGTGCTCCCTGGAAAATTAAATAACTGGTATGGAGCTGCAAATCCTGCAGCGGTGGCTACCAAAATGTTGGTTGGGAATGGGTTGAGACGTGGAGGGAGTGTTGTGGTGCAGGGCTGGACCACCTCAGGGACATCTGCATGGGAAAGGAAGATGTAGAGTGGGGATGGGCTTATGTAGGTGCTGCTCTGAAGTCTTGCAGCCTGGTGCTTTTAGAACAATACATTTTCTCTGCTCCTGAATAAAGCAAATATTTTATTAAAGTACCATTAGTTGACCACCTAATGTTTCAAGCATCTTCCCGCCTTATACGTATATTTTTTAAAGCAAAACTCAAACACAACAGATAACTGCATTAAACTTTTATCCGCTTCTTGAGAGAATGGAAAGTGTAAAGGGTGGAGGAGAGAAAAGCAACAACATTTTCGTTTTTGTTTGTGTTTTAATTAAATGTAGTGGGTCTGTTTCCAAGATTTACACCAATCTCTTGTTCAAAGTAGAAAACGGTGCAAATTTCACAAATTCCGTCTTAAAATGACCCTGAAATTAATAAGCCTATGATGTTGATGAAGTGTCACAGACTTCTGTTAGGCAGAATCTGAACTGCTTTTCTTTCACGCTCCTGTGTCGTCATACATGTGTAGGGTGCAGTTCTTAACACGAAACTCTGAACCTGGTAAATATAGCTAAAAATTGTGACAGAAGGTTTTAAATTTCAGGGCACAAAAGAAGCAGAGAAACATACTACAGCCATATGAAAGACACAGTCATTTTGTCTTTGCTTGAGAAATCTCAATGAAAAGATGAAACTACACTTGGGTTAAAAGAAAAAAAAAAAAAAAAGGAACAGAATTTGGCCCTGGTTCTTGGAAAATCTGCCCTTAATTTAGCTGAGAATAAGGATGCCTCCTTTCTAAATGGATTGGGTATGGCAAATTTGCTAGTGTGAGAAGAAGCTTGCATAATATTTTAGCTACTGGGCAATATATTCTCTACTAAAAAAAAAATCTTACAGTGCCTCCTTAAGTGCAAACAGAGGTAGCCAGCAGACAGTGTGTAACATGTGTAACTCTGGGCACCGAGAACTTTGCGAGTCTGCCAAAAACTCATCTCATTAGTGCGCTTTGCAGCTGTAGAACAACCGTTTGGCTGAAATGATGTAGGCTGAATATAAAACCATGTCCTGGAGGTGAAAGGCCCAGTGGAGGGAGTATGCTGGAACACCATGCACCAGAATGATGTTCTAGGAATTCCCTGGTCAGGGTACAAAAATTCATCTGCACATCTTGATACCCAGCTTTGGCAGGAAAAGGTATATTCGCTGCAGTGAGATCTTTCTTTGCAGCTAGCTCCATCCTGGAACAGTAAGGCTGGAGCAGTACATCTTTTATACATAACACTCACAGACCTGATATACTTGCGTCAGGAAGGAAATTAAGACAGCTGCCTGTCCCATAGGAGCACAAATTAAATGCTGAAGCCCAACACATTTATGCACTATTTTATACACCTCCAAAACACAAAAGCTGTCAAGTCACAATTTTGGTGGTTTTTGAATTGTTTCTTATACACTGTCAGGGTTTCATGTACCGTTCTTTACATTTAAAGAAAGCAACACAGACTGATTTCTGACATGCACCCTCCTATCACATCTATCAGTGCAGTACAGTGAGTGTTAAATGAATGTCACCACAGAGCCTCTCTCTCTCTCTCTCAAGTTTTAAATTTCCCTTGCTAGTGTAAAACTTAATGAAAGCCCTGGAGTATACAATAGCATTTTGAAAACAGGAATTTGTGACTGCTGTGAATCATCACTCACAGCAGGGACGCAGAAATGTGAATTGTGGGAGGAACAGGCTCAGTCCCCCTCTCTTTTTTACTGGGAATTTATTACAGGCGTGTCATTATTTACAATGCACTATTCACATCCTCTAAAGAGCCAATAAACTGGCTGCTGAATATGCATTTTGCTCTGTGGTGAACACAGATGTTTCCAGCTAATATCCATTTCATTTAATTTCTTTTCTTTAAAAAAAAAAAAAAATCTATCTTGCTATTTCTGTAGCAGCTGGGTAACTATTTGCCAGTCTTCGGTTTGGGAATCACTCCTCATATTTATTATAGTCTGTGCCATTTGTGTTGCTAAAAGTGAAGGTCTGTCCATATTACCATTCTCTGACTGTATTTGCAAGGGTACCAAATGCAGTTGCTAAAATTCTGTCACAGTTTAAAGAAAAGGCCGCTTGAGGATTCAGCACAGGTTCAAATTTCACTAAAGATATGTGGCAAAAATATTGTAACATGTTTTTATGTTACAAGAGCACATCAGATACCACTGGCATTTGAGGGGGATTTGTTTTGATTTTGCATTCCAACGAGTAAAATATATAGATGATTCACAACTGACAGGTTGATGGTCATTAATTTACAGTCCCTTCATGTATTAGTAAGAGAAGGCATCGGGAATGATGGCGAACTGCAAAAGGTTTGGAAGTTCAACTCAGATAATCATTCCCAACTTTAGATACTTATCTCTGCTAGCACTGTCCCCTGGGAATGCAAAACTGGTCTGCCATTTCTGTGAAAAAAGACTCTCCTGAGATTTTAGTTTCCTGCATCTTGTCTAGCTGGAATCTGAAAGTTCAAAGGTAACTAATAAATATATTTCTGATTATCATCATCATTATTATTCATAGTCCAAAAGCAATTTTTTTTAAACCCTCGCAAGAGCTGCGGTTTCGCACAGTTTGAATACGGATAATGGCTGAGGAGGTGGCGAAGAAGGGCTCGCGTTTTATCCAAATCAGATTGTTCAAACTAGATTGCTATTCTATAAATTCCTCCCCTCCTTGTGGTGTGGAAGGCAGTGTTATTGGGAATCACCAGATGGCTGGTTACAGATGGTGTTATACATTCTATCTTCAATTAGCTCTTGAAGAAGTGCTTATTGTTAGCTGTGGTGCAGTTCTTTCTCCACACGAAAATACTACCTCTAAGACCTGCCCTGCCGGAATTTCTCTGACGAGCACAGCGTTTTTAGATGTGAAGTTGAGAGAAAGTGCTCCCATGAGAGAGCACCGAAAACCCAATGCGAGTGGATGACCTGTGAGTGAGTGGCTCCCTGAATTTTTACCTGCAACCTGCAGGTTGTATTCAATCAAGGAAAGAAAACGTTCTTTGGGTCTAGACCATGGGAGGCGTGGCAGAGCCATACAAAAGCAGAAGGAGAAGAACATAGCAACTCTTGCCAGGTGACAAAGTATATCAGGCTTTGCTCTCCCACCCCATTCTTCCCCCTCCACCTCTGTTTGCACAATCACTGCTGTTCTCTGCCAGAGGCTGTGCATCACTGTTGTGCGGTTGGGGAAGCAGTAGGAAGACTGGAGACATCAAGAGATATACTCATGCTTCTGACTCACAGGAAGGACATCTGAATGAGTTAAGATGAGGCAATTCTGCTCAGAACAGCAAGTTTGGAAACACTGTCAAAGAGAGAAACCTGCAGCCCACGTTATAGTGGTAGGAAGATCTGGTTGGAGAATAAATGACAAATTTCTCCTTGTAAAGAGCCAGAGTCAGTTTTTTTGTTGGACTTTTTTCTCACCCTTTTTGGGGGGTCCTTCAGCTTGTAAAAATCGAAACCAGGAGTCTCCTGATATTTTGAGGAATTGGTTGGATGGTCGCATCCAGGGGGTGGTGGTCAATGGCTCAATGTCCAGATGGACGCCAGTGACGAGCGGTGTCCCTCAGGGGTCTGTGCTGGGACCGGTGCTGTTTATTATCTTCATCAATGACATAGACAGTGGAATCATGTGCACCCTCAGCAAATTTGCGGATGACACCAAGCTGAGTGGTGTGGTTGACACGCCTGAGGGACGGGATGCCATCCAGAGGGACTTGGACAAGCTTGAGAGGTGGGCCCATGAGAACCTCATGAGGTTTAACAAGGCCAAATGCAAGGGCACCTGGGTCGGGGCTTCCAATACCTGAAGGGGGCCTATATGAGAGATGGGGACAGACTTTTTAGCAGGGTCTGCTGTGACAGGACAAAGGGTAATGGTTTTAAACTAAAAGAGGGTAGATTTAGACTTGACATAAGGAAAAAATATTTTACAATGAGGGTGGTGAAGCACTGGAACAGGTTGCCCAGAGAGGTGGTGGAAGCCCCATCCCTGGAGGCATTCAAGGTCAGGCTGGATGGGGCTCTGAGCAACCTTATCTAGTTGGATATGTCCCTGCTCACCACAGGGGGGTTGGACTAGATGACCTCTAAAGATCCCTTCCAGCCCAAAAGATTCTATGATTCTATGATTTCCATGTAGTTTCCTGTATAAAAGAGATAGGTGTGGAAGGGACTCAAGTTAACTGTTATCTTGGACCGAATTCTTACCTCCTCTATGCTTAATAAAACCATCAATCCCTGTGGCTGCACAGTGGTTGCAAGGTGCAGGTCAGTGAAGAAATAGGTCCTCTGCATCTGGAAAAATAGCTTGCAATTCATATTAAACTAGTATGCATTTTCCAATGAAGGAAAAAAAGATTTGTTTTTCATCAGAGTGTGAAATAATCAAAAAATACAGATAGACTCAACAAGGGCCAGTTGGCCCTTTAAATAAAGGGCAGGAATCCCCCATCGTCATTGAGACCTGGCTCAGAAAGCAATGCCTGCCAACATCTGAGAGCAGGAGAAAGACGGACGCAAGTCTTAGTCTCTCATGCTGCAGTACTAGCAGAGTGAGCAGACCTCCGTGCCTGTGTGGAGGGTCCTGGCCTACCTGGGCCTGGGTTCCCTCTCACACACCAAGGTGTCAAAGTGTACTTGATCCTTCAGAGCTACTCATGTGCACGGGGTCTTTAAAAAATGTTTTTTAAAGGTGCTTAAATATGGACTTCAAAAACAATAAACAACCAGGTGTGGAAATTAAATGTTACTTGCTCAGAACAATCCTTAAATATGTATTTGAATGACAATAAAAATTTTACAAGTCCCCCGGTGCTTGTATAATCTGACTCAACAACTTCCCCCACCCTGGAGTCCCATCATGGTGGCAGACACAATGGGTTTCCCTTTGCTTCCCCGGGGCAGAGGGTTGGAAGGGGCATGGCCACCTCCTGCTGCCCAGTAGATACCTGGTGCAGGCGTGGGGTGCCACTGGTCAGCCCTTTGGGGTCCGTGGTATGAGGAAGGGGCTCCAGAAGGTCCTTTGTTGGGAGTAAGTGCAGTAGTTGATGAAGACTGTAAAGTCTATAGTAAGCAGATACCAAAGTTGCTGGAGAAAGAAGCAGTGGTACCTGCTCTCCTGGTCCTCTCTCTCATCTTATGGGGAGGGCAACTGGGACCCACTAAAATGAAAGGCAGATTTTTAAACCCCATTCCTTCATTAAACAAGGCATGCTACACTTCCCTTCTCTGTTTCTTTATTCTTGCTTTCTCAGACTTCACAGTGATCTTCTCAGCCTTTGCAGGAGTGGAGTTCTTTAAGGTTTTTCCTCTTTGTCTTTAACTGGATTTGAATTTAGCCCTAGCCCCATAGTCAAACTTCCTACGTTCATAAGGTAACTTCTGATTTGGGGAATTCTTGGATCTGGCTTGTAAGCAAACAAACATTTCCATGCTTTTCCCTTGGTCATACTTGACCACCGCATACCTTCTTCCCTTCTTGTCTTTTCCCTCCCACATCCCCCCTCAAATCTGCCATTTTTTTGCTTTCCTCTGTGTCATTCCTGAACAAGGCTCACGTAGGGACACAGGTAACAAGGAAACCACTGAAAAGAGCAGGATTTGAGGTTCGACAAAATCAGACGGGTAACAGTGGCTAATACGAAAAAGGGAACAGAGGTGGCAAATCTTTCTACATGACTAAGTCAGCGAAAGCCATGTAGGCTACCCTTCATAATAACACCGTGCTCAATTCTGTTCTTGGTGGCATGCATTTTGTCTGTTTTTTATCCCAATTCTGGTGCTGTGCTGTGCTTTTCTGTACAGCTCTGCCCTGCACAAAGCCTCCAGCCCTCTCCCCTGCGGTAAACAAGTACAGAGGAAGGAGAGACAAAACTGGCACAAGGGAAGCGACTTATGGTAACACAAGTTACTGTATTTGTTCCTATTTTGCAAGGCTTTCGTACTTTGCCTCTATTTTTATTCAATCACTAATCTAAATAGAAATTATAAAGTTGGTAAAACTGTTCCTTTTAGACAACTGCCTAAAGGTCTTATCCAAGCCCACTGAAATCAATGGAAATATTTCCATTAACTTCAGGGGACTTTGGGATAGTGTCTAAATATGTATTCATATAGGAGACAACTGCTCTTTCATGTTGCTAATACACATTTCACAATCTTCCTTGAGGGCTTTTCAAACTAAAACAGTGAAAGAGAATAAAAAAGTTTAAATAAGATTAAGGTTAGATGAACTGCACTTTCAGTACCACTGTATAATTCAAAGGTTGCTTTCTATGCTCTGGGCACAGTACGGGACATTTCCCTTCCTTTGTGTAATGGGAGGGAGGCATGAAGGATTGATTTAGTACCGGTTTTAACTCTGAATTTCTTGTTTTGCTTGCCCTCCAATCTTTACCTTGTTTACTGATGTATGTTTATACAGGATACACATGTGTACAGGGCTTATGTAGTATGTAGAATATAGTAGAAGATCACATGGCGCCTTTCATCTCTTGACCTGTCAGTGAATGAAATAAAAATTAAAATACATTGGCGTTCTCTTCAAAGGAAAAGGCTGTTTTTCTCCATAGATCTTCATTGCATCACATTGGATTATATTGTTCTATACAATTAGAGAGTGCCAACAACACTTCCTACGAATGAGCTCTGGCTCATTTCATTCCCCTGGGCCAGCAATGTTTAATAAGTCCAAAGCACATGGTTTAACCAGTACCCTCCAGCTTGTGCACTGTAGTATTGCCAATAATTTATAAAAAAGGGGTAGGAGAACGTGTGCGAGGGGCGTGCACGCACATTGTGTATGCCACAGCAAGAGCATGTTCCATATAGACAGAGGTCGTCCAGCGCAATACGCTGGGGCTGCACTTAACTCGGCGTCTCTCTGAAGCAGAACCAGGCTCAAACCCTAATTAAACCCAGGGTGTGAATCCCTGGAGGGCAGTGATAGAAGGGTCTGTGTACTAATCCAGCCCGTGCTGACTAACAGCAGTGCTGCGCAATCACTGCTCGATGAATATATTCTTCTGGCAGCTGCATGCGAATGGCAGTCTTTGCGATTCTGATGACTTTTCATTTTTATGACACTGTGTTTTAGCTTCAGGTGTGAGTGTGAGACTCCCAGTTAAGTGGCTGTTCTGATTATTTTAAGTAGTCACTAATCAAAATGCTGAGCAGAAGGGGCTGGGGGAGAAGGGGGAAAGGGATGGAGGTAAGAGATGTAAAGGAATGTGTGAGGGTTAGGAGGGGAGGGAGGAGGGCTTTCCATCTGATTTTCCTAAGCAGGGCAATTTCTTTAGTGAGGAAGGTGAGCCTGTCACTACTTGGCCCCTGTCTGCTGCAAGTACTTTAACTTCTCAGCGACCCAAAAGATGGTTGTAGGGAAGAGGAAATAACTGGAAGGTTTCTAGCAGCAACAGCAGAAGCAACAGCAGAGAAATACATTGTGAAAAATCAGTTTTAATAAAGCCCCAGCACTGACCTTGGAAACATAAGTATTTATATTATTGACTTCTGTATGAGGTTATTTGTTAAAAAAAAGGGAAAAAAAGAAAGAAAAGAAAGTCTTTCTGTTCTTGTCTTGAGACCTGAGGAAAAAATAACTGAAATTAGAGAAACTGGAGATATAAACGCAGTGAGTAGAATAAAGCAAAATACCTCTGGGGTGTTCATCTGCCATAGTAGTCATTTCATATCTCATCTGTTATATGAATGTGATAGCTCCTTCCCTTTTTGATAGGATCATTATGTAGACTCCACAGATTCAATTCCATTTACAAGTCAATGGTGTGAGATTTTATGACAATTCTTTTTACTGGGTTGATTCTGGATGATCTTCCTATACCGAAAAAAAAAAAAAAGGAAAAGAAAAATAATGAAAAGGGGACAGTGGCATGTTGGTGCTCGCAGATGAGTGTTCTGGATGCACCAGACATTATTGTGACAGATCTAATGCTGCTGTCCTATTGCGAATATACCCAGATGTTCTGAAGCCCCGACATTAACACTGCCAACATTTAAAGAGGACCACGTTGAAAGAAGATCCATTGCTGTTGTGGTTGCATGGAGGAATCAGTTGCTCTGGGGAGAAAGGGTAGCTGGTTTCAACTGAACTTGTCACACTGTCACACGGATGACTTACGTGTTATCAGACTTCCAGACGTGCTCAGGGTGCCTCGTTCCCTCGCCCTTCCCTCAGCCCTCTGTAAGTCCAGCTCCGTCCTTGAGATCCATCGATCTCATGGAGTGGTGGTGGGCATAGCCCCGAGGTCCACAGAGGAAGGAATGCTCTTCTTTGAGTTTCTGCTGGGTCTACAACAGCTGGTCTTGGTCCCAGCGTAGGCTAGTAAATACGTGCATGGAAAACCTATGTTATGGAAGGTGCGCATATAGGTCCATGGTGTCCATATGCACACATTCTGTTGGATGGGGTTTAATTTTGCCTTTTCCCAACTGCAAACAGAAGTTTCTTAGGAGCTTTGCGTTATATACCTTTGGGATAAAAATGAAACCCCATGCCTTGTGCTGTATAAGTACAAAAGCTGGACTGGTGAAGGATTGTGACAGTGAACGTTGTCAATACAGGCACGTGCTCACAGTGAAATCCCCTCTGCTTAGGATGCCATTTTTCTGTGTTTATTGTCAAGCTCCTTTCTGTCACAAGCAGGATCCACTGGAGTAATCCCCTTTCAATGCCAAAAGCAGCATTGGAAGACAAGTACCAACACCTCAAACACAGGAGGAGCTGAAAAAGAAAATATTCTCTTTTGCGGGGCAGTGACAAGTCAGGAAAAAAACCCATCTTGATGTCCTTTCTAGTTGTGCAGATACCCTGCAGAAAGTAAAGACGGAAAGGGGGATGAGCTTTTCGAATTTCCCATCACAGCGCTAGTGCGAAGCGAGACTCTACCAGCTTTCCACAAGTGAATTTTTGTTAGGGCATGTCTTTGTGCTATGACAAATAGCTTCTGTGGAAATGTTTTACTGTTTTGGTTCATGTTCCAAGCATGCCTAATATATCTGTCTCCATGCAGAGCCCCCTGGAAAAAGGAGCTGTTCCTCCTCCTCCTCCCTCAGCCACCTCTCCTACAAGCAGAGATGTGTCCCCCAGCTCAGAGGATGGAGCACATGCTCATGGATTCACACTCTGTCACGGGGCCGACTCCGGTTCATATCCCCTCCCTGCAGAAAAGGTCTGATTGGGGAGGGGGTATTCACTACTGAAAGAAGAGAAAAGGGCACTGAATAAACAAAGCAGGGGAGAAAAAAAAAATCAGTGAATCTCTAAACCTTGGTTAAAGCATTTGGCGGGATAAAAGGAGACCTGGGGACTAGTCTCCACGCTAATTAATCCTTACAGAGTAACCGGATAAACCATTTCCTACTGGTTCCTGGCTCAGCCTGTCAGCTTGTGACAAGCCACTCTCAGGCAGCAGACTTTTCTGATTTTGAAGGGGAGCCTCGATGCATAATTTAGGGTTTTAGATTCTGCCTTGCTCACAAGGTGCATAAAGGTGAGGCTGCACAATGCTCATCATTAGTCGTTGGTGGATTTAACCCTAGGCACCTCCACCTCAGCCGCAAAAATTTATGAGGATGCCAAGGTTAGGAGACTCCAGTAACACCCCACGGACTTTTGACGCATTTGGAGGGGACTGAGACCCTTTACAGTGTTTCCCCAAACTACACTGCTTGCCACAGATCCTGTAGGACCCGTTGCACGCCAGAACACCTCGTGCTCTGATGAGATACAATAGCATAAAACTGAATCTAGCAGCTGCTATTGATTAAGCCAAATCATTACTTCCATGTGTATTCCCATGTGGATTTATCAGACATTTATGCCACATATAATGTCGGTCCTCCTGGGTTCGTGGCTGCCAAGGACACACATTTTACTTGAGCTCCTTCCCAACCCCAAATCTCAGTGGACCTCCAGTCAGGCAGAATTCACACACGCAGCCGTCCTTCGAGCTACAGGCAAAGGGGAGGATGACAGCGTCGCGATCGGCTCCCTCCTCCTCTGAGAGATTTCTGGACTATTTGAACTAGCTTTCTCTTCCATGGCAAAAATCAGAAGGGACTAACTAGCCTGTCATTTGTAATGCTCTTTGGTGAAGCACAGTCGCTTCATAAATCTAAAATATAAGTATGATAGATGAATTATTTACTAATAGGAAGCCCTTTTCCCCTCCAAATTAAAGTACACCAGAAAACTAGAAACTGCTTGAGAAAGAAAGGGACTGCAAGAAACTCACCAGGCCACAAAGACCTTTGGGGACATATGTGAAGCAAATCTTACTGTGCTGCTTCTACACAGAAGGTAAAAACTTTGATTTGCTCTTTGTTTAATCACGGGCAATGCCCCATCCCTTGGAAGACTTTCCATATTGCTGTAGCCATATGATCATCTGTTTCCATA
>NW_009596122.1:25339-35752 GCF_000690535.1 Cariama cristata | reverse complement strand
GAAAGCCTAGGCGGTTGGTGACTGATAAACACAGCACCCACCTCCTGCGTTCGTCCCAAGTCTCACTTTTCTGGTCATAACAAGTGCATTGAATTCAGTGCGACTGGGCCAAAGGAGATGTTTCTATCTTTCATTTTTAGCGTAGATTATATGCTATAACATGACATTTTAAGTCATCAGCACTTTAGCTTAAATAATGATGTTTTACAGTGAGAGAGGGTTTTGTTTTACCTCAGTCAATTAATAACAAGCCGTACTCAAATTTAATAAGTGTAATGAGAAACGCTTGTTTGATTTTTTTGAAGTCACGTGCCAAGGTAAAAGATGGAGCAGGCTATTCTTTCTGACTGGTGCACGAGGTCAGCAGCAAGCCAATATCGCTCAAGGGTGGTGTCTGTCAGCTTAGTTTCCAGACTGTGCCCTAAATGTTTGAAAATATTACAGAAACCCAAAAGCTATAGGAAATTATATTCTCAACCAATGTGTTTATCGTCAATAGGGAGAAAAAGATGTTTTGAATATGTGTGTGTGTATATATACATGGGGATATAGATTCTCTCTTTTATTAAATACTCTGTTTTTCATTAAATATCTGTATCAAATTTGATCCTTTCTCGCACTTGACATCCTCGGGTGCAACCAGTATTTCTGCACTGCCCCAGCTTCAAGCTAGCAAACGAAAAGATTCTCTGCTGTAGATATACACACCTCGGTTGTCTCCAAGGCTGCAGGTCCTCTTTACCTTAGTAGACAACAGACCAAACAGCCCAAAGAAGGTTTCTCTGTCCCTCCAATTTGCCAGCACATGGGAGAAAAATGAGCTCTAGAAGGGACGTTATGTATTTTTCCAAAAGTCTCCCCTAGCTCAGTCCCCTGCAGTTTGCAGGGGACGTTATGGCTTACTGATTTGTCAGCCCCTTCGTGCATTTATGGTGTGCAGCAGCCGCAATCAGGGAATCAGCCCATGCACTGACCGGTCCCAGCCCCGTCCTTCGTGGGCTCGAATGGTTGATGACAAACATCCACGTGCGGCTGAGAGGGAGGAGTGCATATCTAGAGGAGGCGCAGTCCCCTTTCCCTAAATTAGATTCAAAATTAATTCACAAAATTATTGGAGGTATAATCCCTAGGGGTGGGAAACCACTTAAGTGTGTGCTCTAGTCTATCCTTATTTAGGAAAGTAGTTTAAACATTCCTAGTTAGGCAAGTGCTTACGTTCCTTTTTCCTCAATAGAGTGACTTTCCTGAATTAAAGCTTTTAAGCCGGAGTGGTACGCTCACAGCATGCGCAGTTCCGCCTGCTTTTGTGAATGTTAGCTCTGTACTGCAAATGTGATAATCTTGGTACAAAATAAGAACACCACTTTCCAATATGACTTTCGGTTTTCCACTCACTAAAACCGTAGAAAATATTGTAGCATACTCCGCGCAGATTTAATGTTGAAAATCTACCTTCAAACTGCACATAGGAAGACACACCGGTGGATAATTTGGGGGAAAAAAAAAAAAGTCTGTTTAACGCATTTTCCTCCCTTTCTGTTCTTGAAGTCCCAAGGAACCGTTCAAAATTTCCTCAAAATGGACTCCCTGTTCAAAACTACTGGGTAAATAATTTCTACAAGTAGCGCTTGGTCTGTAACTCATGCATGAGTGATTGGCATTAAAAATCTGAGCTGTTTGGATTGGCCACTTCTCCCACAGGGTGTTTCTTACCTCTTGCTAAAAGAACATATCTCTTAGACTCAGGTTCCCATTGCAGTCTTCTGTGTTTACATACTGCACACTGGGCTTTCCACAAATATTCTAGTGATGTTTGGTTAAAATTCACTTGTTGGGAAGAAGAAAAAAGCCTCGTTCTACTGAATTTAAAGTGAGTGTATTTGGGCTGTACAGCACTCCAGTTTTAGCCATTAAGCACTGTGTAATCTACGCCTATGCACCATGTGCCAATCTGCCCAGACTCCTGCAATGAACAGAGTTTTTGAATGCACTGAAGAGTTATTAGTGTGCTTTTTTTATACAATTACAGTGCAGCTGTATACGTCTGTTCCTCTGAGCCAAGCATTTTATGTGCTAGAGGTTGGCATGTGTTGGAATGATACAAATAAAAAAAATAAGTACAGGAGAGTAATGTAATTGAAAGCTGTGAATCTTGATGTTAAGGTGGGCTCACAATGAAGTGCAGGTCTGAAGCAAGGTGGGACTGTGACTGCTGTGCTGCTGTTTTAGAGGCAAAAGATTGTATTAAGAGAGAAAGGAGGAGAGATTGGAAATAGAATTTAGAAAGATAATTAATGCTTTACTTAAAGTGCAAAATAAGAACTTCATGATGAAGCAGCAGCTAAGGACAGCTGCTATGCAGCCAGGGAAGAACTTGAATCCTTTTGCAAGCTCGGTTTTATGTCCAATCTGTCTCTTGAAGTGTACAGAAGAGAGGAGGAAAATTGCAGTAGTTAGATAAAGTAAGAAAAAAAGAAAGGTGTAAAATCACAACTTAGCACACACAAAAATTATGCTTCTGTCCATGTGCAGGATTTTTTTTTTGTCTCTCTGCAATATTTCTCTGGGGTTGGGAGAGAAGGTTTAAGGTTTTAATCTTGCCACCAGCTTCTTATGAGTCCAGCCAGCTGCCTGCCTACGAGATACTTTGACTCAATGCACCCATGTCACTGATCTTGCTATGCCATTTTTATGCACGAGAAGGGGTTGCTTTTAGGGTGCCACTGCCTGATAGCGCTGGCTGGAAAGAAGCTTGCAGAATCCTTCCATCAACAGCATCTCTCTGGGGCGTGCTTTTTACTCCAGGGCACTTTGCCAGCTTCTCTTGTTGCAAACCGTGGATGAACATGTCTCTCTCTGCCTGCCCACGGTTCCACTTCTTTTGCTAATTTCAAATGGACAAACAGGTATTTTTAAACGCTTTTCACCTGAAAAAGGATTTAACTCTCTTTTCAGCCTGAGTTGGAGAGGAAAAAAAAAATCTACCGTGACAGATATACATATATATGTATATAGTATGCACGTATGTATGTTTATATATATGGAAAAAAAAAAGGCTAATAGTTTTTCAGCATTCCCAAAACTTAGTTTCTACATACGCATTTTAAAATGCTTAGAACCACTACATAAACAGAAAAAGAGTGAACCCCGCTGCTGACATCTCCTAACTGTAGTGATGGGTTCAGTGTAATAACGTGGACGGGCAGGTATGGGATCATGGCAGGGAGGTTGGTTGCTCTTGGAATAGAGCTCTCCTTGCACAAGAGAAGCAGTGAGTGAATTATTTTCTCCCTTTCTGTAAAACATTTTTGGTAGCGAGATAGATTTAGTCACAAAAATCCTAAAAAATATATATAAGGGTGATGATGTAGGGAAGAGATTTTTTTTAAATTTCATCTGGGAATAGTGGAACTCGGAGGCAGTCTATCTGCCTCCCTGTCTGATGGCCCGTATTCTTCACGGCACTCCTGAGGCTGCACTCTCACCGCATATAATTCCTCCCCGGTCCAGTCCTGCGTGCAGCATGTGGACGGCTCTCCGAGGGGAGGGGGATCAGACTTGGCTGGCAGTCAGAGCAGCAGGAGCAATTGCAGATGCTGCTATTTACACTATTTTCACATTCTGAAGAACAAAGAGCAGGAGGCTGCCAACAAATCTTAGAGGCTAAGCCTTTGCCCTACACGCGAGGCGCAGCCAATGAATGCCGGCAGAAACATGCAGTGCACCACTTTGTGAGATATTGCATCTCTGTTTTGGTGGAAATGCAGTCAAGATCACACACCGAGAAAGCAAAGCAAAGAAAAAGGAGCTTCACTGCCCGGGAGTGTCAGCCTTCTAGGGGTGCCAGGCTGAATGAAAGATTTCTGTCTCTCGTGAATGAGCCATTCCAGGTCTCGGGGATGACTAACCCTTAAAATTCATGGTTGTGGTGGTAACTAGTATAGATGTTTATCCATGGCACTTTAAGCTAGACATGAGCCCAGACACAGTTATTTGTGTGAAGAGACACTATTTCTGTGCAAAAGCATTCTAGAAATTTGGGGTTGGCTGCTGTCTCTGGACAGGTTTTGCCCCTGTCCATGGACTTCCCCATGACCTCCGACAAGTCCATCAGGCTGAGGTTTTCAATGGGAGACAAGAATTAAGCTCTCATCCTCCCTTTGAAATTCGAGGATACTTAAGGTTTCTCTTAAAAAAGGTCCTCTTGATCCTGTTGTGTGCCTCATTTTTTTTTTTTTCTTTTTTTTTTTTTTTTTTTTTGCTTGGTCACATCTATTTGCCTTTCTTCCCTGCTTACGAGGCAAACTGAGAAATGTGTCTGACTGTGTACAATGAATAGGATTCTTATCTCAGTTAGAGCCTCTGGGTGTAAGACATATTAATAATAATAGTAATAACTGCTTTTACTTATGAGAGACATCTGTGTATCTGTAATACCTACGCATCACATCTTTCATCATTAGAGTGTCAGAAAAGCCAGATGATACCTTAAAATTGAGTTTATTAATGAGAGTTTATTCCAATGATTTTTAATTATTATTATTTTTAGCCATCCAAGGATATTCTTGTACACGGAGAGACCTCCTTTATCCTTTTTAAATCTAGACTAGTTTTTCGTCTCGACATTAGAAAGAACTTCTTCACTCTTAGAGTCGTTAAGCATTGGAATGGGCTCCCCAGGGAGGTGGTGGAGTCACCATCCCTGGGGGTGTTCAAAAAACGTTTAGATGTGGTACTTCAAGACATGGTTTAGTGGGCATGGTGGCATCAGGTATACGGTTGGACTTGATGATCTTTGAGGTCTTTTCCAACCATAATGATTCTATGATTCTATGATTTTATAAAATCAGGTGTAAACATTGGAATTCAGGTGAGTTTTGGTGATGGGCTTTTGGTTTACTTCAGCTTAACATTAGAGGACCTCTGCAAAGAGCCGAGCTATGGAAGCAGCTAGGGATTCAGCATCATCTTCCTCCTGCGAAGGAGGGGATGCACAGACTTGGAATAATTTCAGACCTAGCTTTAATAATTACTCTTCTACCAGTCTCCCCCTCTGCTTCCCCCAGTGAAACTGAAACTGTGGAATAAAAAAAAAAAAAGTAACAGTTTTAGTGAACAGGCAATTGGGAAGATCTTTCATCTTCAGTGTTCCTGAACGCTAGAAAAAGAAAAAAGAAAAAAGAAAAAATTAAAAAAAAAAGAAAACCGCTTTCAGAGGAATGGCATATCTTAGGACACAAGCATGATGGAGTTTTAAACTCGGGGGGTACACAAGTATGTATTCCAGAGGCACCTAATTCAGAAGAATAAACAGGCAGAGCAGGTCTTCTCCATTACAGTACCTGCCTGCCGCTAGCTCAGACTTCACGAGCGAACACTTTCCCTGGGAACAGCCACAGGCTAATCCTGGATTTGTGTGCCCACAAGGAGTGAATATTGGCTATGCCTCTAGGGGACCCCTTTGGGTTTACTTTAATAAAAGGAAGAAATCTCAAGATTTGATGCAAAGAGCATATCCCAAACGGGCAGAGGCATAGGCCTTTGGGCCTCGCACCTTGTGTAGTCTGTTCACTCTGTGCAAAATGAGTGTAAAGTACTAGCAGAGCTGTGCGCTGCTATTTTACACCAGCTCTTTACAGGTGTTGCTGACAAGGTGCAAGGCACAAGATGACAGAGAATAGAGGGTCTTTTGCTGTTGCTCAGACTCCGCTGCCATTTAACTAGTTTTGGGGACAATTATTTTCCAAGGAAAAAGGAGAGAAAAGGAACCAAAACACTGCAAAGAAATTGCGAATTCTTACAAGCATAGTTTATATTCAAGTAGCACAAGTCTCTGTGAACCTCAAAGTACTCTTAAAACGTGAATTAGTTAAAGCGTCAAAATATCTGAGTAGCAGGTATTATCACAGACGTTAAAAAGGAGATAAAACACCTTGCAAAGAAGCTAAGTGGCTCAGTTCTGATGTCCTGTCCCCTCATGCAGATAATAAACAAGGCATTCTCATCACTAACATGTATCAAAAATCTAGGGTAATCCTCAGTTAGACCCTTATTCCCTAAACCCTGGACAAGCCAGAGAGTTATTGTAGACTTACACACACACATGCACACTCTCTCTCTCTCTCTCTCACACACACACACACACTCATTCCCTGGGGATGGTCTCAGGTGGGAGGGAGGTACTAAAGATCTTTATTTCCAGATGGCCACAAAGTGGTTTTATAAGCAATTGGGCAGATATCCTGGTTGTTCTTGGCTATAAAGTCCTTTAGAAGAAGCAGAAAAATAAATCAAGCAGGAAGCTAAAAAGGGAAAATTTGGAAGAACTTTGTTTCCTGAGCCATCCCCATCCAAAGGAAAGATTCTCTCTCCCAAAGCTCACTGGTCTGCCAAGAAATAAACTGTCTACAGGTCACATCTCCAGTTGCACAATGTTAATAACACGTATTTTCCCCAAACACCTGAGGGAACCAAAGGCGTACAGTAACAGCAGGGCCATCTCTGTGCATCCACCCCAGTAACAAGGTGGAAAGGCGGTACTGTGAGAACTAAAGGGCAGGCTGTGAGCAAGGGGGAGGAGAGGGTGAATGGTTTGTATAAATAAAGGTAGAGCAAACATCTCCTATTTGACAGTGCCATGACAGTACATACACTCTCATCTATACACAGGTGCCTGTCGGAGCAGCTACCGTAACCATGTTGTAAAATATTCAATGACTCACTGTGAATAACTGTCTCATTTAGAAGAATAATCTGGTGACAAGACCAACATTGTTAAGTTGCATCAACTTGTTAGGAAAGACATAAAACAAAAATACCACTAACATCCCAGAGCTGGAGGCAATGTCAATAATTTTTTGGAAGTGAGCGGCTAGAGGAAAGTGAGGCTGGGCTCCAGCAGCTTAGCACAAGCTCAGTTTGCAGAGAGGAATGCAGTAAATGAGACCAACCATTTACAAATCAACGCCATGCTGATTTACTGGGGTGAACCCACTGTGACAGAGATCCTCCTGCCTCGAAGATGAGCAGATATCTGTCCTTCAGTGAGAGATGCTGGGGACCCGGCTCTGCCATTTCTCCCCACTCTCCCCCATCATTAGTGCCTCTGCTAGAGCAAAGAGCAGGCTATCAACAGGCAGCTGCTCGTCTGACCTTGTTCCCTGCTCTCCTGGGGCTGAGACACCCACTTCCAGTTTCAGCCGCTTAGCGAAATCTGTTGCACTGAGTGAGAGGAAAGAAAAAGAGGGAGTGTGAGCCTCTTCCAGCTCTTCAGCCATCTTACAGGCTTTATGGACACCTGCAGAGAGCAAAACATGGTGGCAGCGTGGAGACCTCCAGATTAGGAAAGCATCTCCAGAGCAACACATAACATGATGTAATGTAACCTAATGTAAGCAATACAATATATACAATAAATACAATTAATATAACGTAATGCAATACAACATAATGCAATATAACATAATGTGATTGCCTCTCCCCTTCCAATAAGAAACAAGGGTGCCTGCATGATGGGGTGCATGGGGCCAGTAGGAAGGTGAGGCAGCAAGCCCTGGTCCAACTGGCTGCTGCGATATCTGACTTGAGTGCACTAATTGCTGTGGGTGGTTCAGGCCTTGCCCCTGACAGCACTGGGACACATCTCTGCAATCTGCTGCTGCCTGCTGCTACCTCATTTCTCTTTGTGTGGCTGATGCACAGGCTCTTGGCACGCTGGCCGGCTCGCACACCTCAGTAGCACCTTGTGATTAACAGGCAGAAGCACAAAGGCTCCTGGCATGCTGGCCAGCTTGTACAGCCCACTAGCCTTTGCTTCCTTGTGGCATCGTGAAAAGCTGCTGAGAGGCACAAGCTGGCTGCCAGGTGAGATAGGAAGCAGAGCCAAAATGCCATAGGCCATAGGGAAAATAGGCAAAAAGGAGACAGGCCAGGACTCGGGGAATTTATTCCCTGTGATAGCTCTTAAATACCTGTGCCTGAAGTAACCATAAAAATAAAATCATGAACACATATTAAGTGATTAGAATCACCGTATAATTAAGAATCTATGGAGGTCATCTAGTCCACCTCCTTGCTCAAAGCAAGACCAGCTTCAAAGCTAGGTCAAGGTTGCCCAGGGAGTTGTCTAGTCAAGTTCTGAATATCTCCGAGGATGGAGATTTCAAAGGCCTTGGGCAACGTGGGCCAGTGCTTCATCGCTCTCACCATGACAGATTTTTGCTGTGTGTCTCATTGGAATTTCGATTGCTGCTGTTTGATTCCATTGCCTCCAGTCCTTTTCCTGGGAAGAGCGCAGATCCATCTCCTCTATAACCTTCCGGCAGGTAGTTAGTAGAATTATCAGGTGGATTCATCCCTCAAGCAAGTGCCGTTCTCTCAACCTCTCCTCATGTGACCTGACCAGCCTGATGATTCTCTGCCAGACTTGCTCCACGTTGTCTGTGTCTTTTTTGCACAGCAGAACCCCAAAACTGGACACTACTCAGATGTGGTCTCACAAGGACTGAACAGCAGGGAATAATCACTTCCCTCGACCTGCTGGCTACACTCTTTCTGTTGCAGCTTGCCTTCAGTGCTCTGACTCATACTGAACTTGTCCACTGGGATTCCCAAATGCCTTTTTGAGACTGCCCTGGCCAATCACCCCCTCCCCTGTACCACTGTAGTTTTTACATGCCAGATGTAAGAGTTTGCATTTGCCTTTTTTGAACTTCTCAAGGTTTCTGTCAGACTCTTTCTGCAGCCTGTTGAGGTCCTTCTGACTGGCATCCTTGCCCCCAGCCTCCACTGGCAGCCTCCACCACCACCACCCCGCCACCGTTTGATGTCATCCAGAATCTTGATCAAGGTTCACCCCATCCCATCGCTCAGGTTGTTAATGAAGATAATAAAGCGCACAGGCTTCAGTATCAGTCCCCGAGGAATGCCACCAGTAACCATCCACCACCTGGTCTTCAAAACATTGACTGTTGCTTTTTAAGCCTAGAAGTCCAGACAGTTTTCCACCCACCATGCAGTCTTTCTTGCAGCCTATATATCTTTCTAATTTGTCTACAGTGGCACTACAGAGACAGTGCCAAGGACTATGCTAAAGTCAAGGTAGATGACATCCACTGCTTTCCCCTTATCTACCGAGCCAGTCATCTCAATGTGAAAGATAATCAAGTTGTTTAGGCACAATTTGCCTTTGGTAAATATCAGCACATTGTTTCACTGTTCTGTTCTTTGTGTGTTTGGCAATGGGTGCTGGAAAGCTTTAATCCACTATTTTTCTTCAGGCTGCCATTTTTCTGACTGACTTGTAGTTTCCCAGATCTTTCTCCATGTCATTGATCTCCATAAGTCTTTAAAAAGGACAGAGAGCACCCCCACAGTAAGACTGACCTGCTTTATCAGGAGCATCGGATGCCCTGCTGGTCCCATGGCTTTAAACGTGCCCAGTCCACAAAAGTGGTTCATAGTATGACCTACTCCTGCCACGGACAGTACCTCACTCTACCAGACTACCAGACACTGCTGTCAACCCAGGTATTCAGGGTGCCTGAGAGAGGACCTTGCCAATGAACTAAGGCAAAAAAGGCTTTGAGCAACTGAGCCTTTCCCATGTGCTTTGTCACTAGGTCCCCTGCATCCTTTAGCAGGTCCACAGTTTCCTTCATCTTTCTGGTTGATCAGTTGTGGCCTGTTGTGCTGGAGGAGGGCGATGAGGGAACAGAGGACTGTGTCCCAGCTCTCACCAAGGCAACTGGCACCAGCCTGGCTGCTCCATACTGCCAAAAAAGGGCAGAGGAAGACAGAAACGCTTGCCCATCTGGGTGAGATGGGGGTAGGAGACCCCTCCCAAGGGATCCCAAGTGGAAAAGCTAAGAGCTTCTGGTGTATATGATGAACAGATTGCAGGAGACCCATCCATGCTGGGAATACAGACAGAAATCCGTGCTCACCATAGAAGACAATAAATGCCTTCTGGGAAAAGAACCAGCAATCAACCCATTGATCTAACTGAGACTTAAACAACCATAATTCAGCAAACTATTAAGACACCTATCTAGTTGTCCACTTAATAGGACTACCCTGGAAAATACCCATTCACTGAAGTTGAATAAGAATGAGTGCATTATAACTTACATTACTGCCAGTCAACAGATGGAGCAAGCTAAGATGAAACCCGGGCCATTATAATACAGTGATCTTTTTGCAATTTTTTTCTATGTGAAACCACACATAACTTTTGAAGATGTAAATTTGTAAAACGTCATGCTTTATGTATTACATTTTTGGCATCTACTTTAGTTTTTAAGAATGGATGTTGTCTAATTATGCAGTGCAGCTTTGGATGAGAAAATATACTAAGTGTGCATTAAACAGACAACTTTAAATAATGGCACTTGTGCTAAGAAGTGTATTTTCTGG
>NW_009596122.1:5339-20339 GCF_000690535.1 Cariama cristata | reverse complement strand
TGACCAAGTCTTTCTTGACAATTATGTTTAATTCCAACAATGATTATTCTGTGTGGCAAAATCTATCAGCACAAGGGCACACAAGCATTGATGCATTCTCACTCACTAGGAAATATGAGAATGAGGTAATTATATTTGACTGAGGCTCAGACGTTTTCATTCCCAGGGGCATCTCTAGGACCTTTTTTTGGAGGGATACATATAATCTCCTCCCTTCCTCGTACTGAGTACCCCATTTATTCCACTTCTGCTGCTCCTTTAGTCTGAATTGAATAAAATTAGCCCTTTCTTATGTAGGCTACCGCAGCTTTCTGTCTTGCACTTATGCACATACCACACACACGTGCACATACACAGACTCATACACATGTGAAAATTCCTGTCTCCGTCTCTCAGCATTTACGGGGTATGAGAGACTTGGCTGCATTGTTTCTAGCCAAAACAAGGTGACTCTGTTTTCAAATCACTAAAGATCTTGCTCTAGTCACTAAATAGAACAAACAATTCAAACAATTATTTGGAAAAGAAGGCTAAGAAATTATATAAGTAAATGCTGATTGAAGTAACTTTTTCGCAGTACCCAAGTACCCAAACTCACTGTAAATGAACTGCAACCCCTTCTAAGGGCAAGATAACGTATGACATTCATATGGTTGATGATATCTTTTTCAAATAGCTCGGCTAAAATTTGCCGAATGGTCTCTTCCCTATAAAAAACGCGCAGCCACCATCTCGTTAGTCAGTGCTGAAATCCTTTACCCACAGTACTAGATGCCACCAATATGTCACCAGAAGCAGAGGATGTTATAGTCTTAAAACGAACAGTTCATTCTAAGTACTGATAGAAGGAAAATGAATGTACCCTACCATGCTTTCCTTTATTTCTCCGAGTTTCTGTCCTAACCAGACACAGCTGCACTTTAATAATCTTTGAAGTATATTGGGAAAAGCTTTTCTACATAAGAGTGTGTGTACTTAATTGTGTGTGTGTGTGTCTGTGTGTGTCTGTGCGCGTGCGTGTGTATGTGAGAGAGAGAGAGAGGGAGAGAAGAGGCTTCAGGCTCTAGTGCTTCCTTCCAGGTGTCTTCGTCTGCATGATTTCATCTGTGAACCATAATCAACTTCCTTAATGAAATACGTAATTAACATATTATAATTGTGGTAAAGATGATTTTGACAGAAATCATTTTCCATATCTAATACTATGCTAATTTAATCTGTTCCTCACTCCCCGACATGACCTTTAGTGATTAAGTTTCATGGCAGAATTGTTTTTTTTTTCTTTTGAGATGGATTGATTTATCCACAGCAGTTGATACCCCTCTCCCTTCATGGCTGTCATTTTTCTCTGTGTCTCTGCTACGAAAGGAGAACACAGTGACGAGTGGACATATGGGGAAAAGAAATGAGGACCCACTATGGGGTTTTGTTCCGTGTGGGGTCCTGAAAGCTGATTATGGGAAGATTCAAGGCAGGAGGTGATTAGATTGGCTACTGACACAACAAACTTCTCCTTCTGTTAAAAATATCTATAGCATATCTCAGCGGAGAAAAAGGTACAGCTTGGTAGGCAAGAGGGAACCGGGAGAGATAAATTAGATGGTGTTTATATAAAACTAGAACGTTTGTAGCTATTTAAATGTTAACTCTCTTTCCACCTCCAGGTACTTTGAGGTGTAATCTCCAGGAACCATTTTAAAATGAAAGGCATGTCAGCGGCACGGCGGAGAAGACTTTGGTAGCACATTGCTGCCTTGTGTCGAGGAGGCAAATTCCTAGTCGGCTCCTGAGAGCTGACGCTGAGTGGATGCTGGAGGAGCGAGCAAGTTTATCAGGCCAAGGTAGAAAGCTGATTCTAGACAGAATATTAGACTCCCAGTTTGCTTCCCTACCGAGATGATTTACTTCAGATGACAACGGGCAGAAAATAAAGAGGACCTCAGTTCGTCGTGGGCACCCTCCAATTCTTTTTTCTGTAGAAGGGAAATGAGAGCTTTTCAGTGAACTACCTCAATCCTTGTGAAAAATCTGGGATCCATTTGTTCTGAGATATGGAGGCTATTTATTTTTTATGGGAAGGAGGCAGACTGTGGATAATAATAGAGAAGGTAAAGCTGGAATACGTATTTTCACGCCACTGCAGGCGTATTCTCAGGAATACATTTGCTGGTGTTTGGGCCAGTCTGCTTTGTAACTGTCACAGGTGATTTGCCTTACGAAATTACGCAGCAACTGAATGGATCCTGTTACCAAAAAGTCTGTACCATCTTAAATTATTCTTTTTCTTCTGGGTGCTAATATTACCTTCATCAATTAGTAGATGGTTGTCATGCTAACCTCCTTTCCATCTCCATTTACTCATGTCTTAGCTGACCTCCTTTTTTTCTTTACTGTTAGATTTCTCTAAGTTCCCTCCATGACCTAGGATGTCCCTGGTAATGAAGTGCACAATGCCGAGCAAACTGCTTTAAGTAAGGTCTGCATTAGTGCACACAAAGAGACACTTCTGCCTCCGTACATCAGAGGTATAATGTCCCTCATAGAGGCTGGCCAAAATCACACTCATACTTTTTCACTTCTGTATGACACCGCAGAATTTTGCCCGTCGTCACCCGTGTATACACCTTTTGGCATTATCACTTCTCACTTTTAAAATTTCTTCTTCTACTTGGATATCTGTTTTATTCTTTAGATTATCTCCTGTACTCCACCTTGCATTACTTGGACATGATTTTCAACTTGATCTCATTTGCCTAATCCTGGAGGTTCATGTTGGTTTTTTTTTAATCCAATCCTAATTTCTAACAGTTGTCCAACTATATTACAAATTATAGCCTGATCTGTGCATGATCAGTATTTTGCAACTTAATTAGATCTGGTCAATTATACGGAATGAAAAAGAAATTGAACAGTTGATGAATGTGATAATGTTTATCTTAATGCAGCATTATTTGAGTAACAAATGCCTAGTGAAGTCTTGGAAAAGATCCTATAAAGTACATTTTACTATATAAATATATGCATGGAATTTTTAGTAGAGCTTGGAATATTTAGCATTCAGAAGAACAAGGAAGAGTGTACAGGGAAGAATGACAAGGGAAATCAAAGACTTCTGTATCTGGAAAGATAGACTAGGACTGTTCATCCCATAAAAGAGATGAGGCAGAAGGATCTTATAAGGCACTGTAAAATCATGGGTGGCATGTGAAAGGTGCACAGAAAACAATTTGTTATTTCTGACAATACAGAAACTAGACAGCAGCAAATAAAATGAGTAGGTATGAGATTTAGACAAAAGGACATATAAGGTGAAGAAACTCAGAAGCACAAGTCATGCTGGTTGTTGGTGATGTTCAGATATGTTCCCAATATCACTAGGAAAAAAAAAAAAAGAAAAAGAAATATCAGAACTATTAGATATTAAGATGGACTGATTTAAGAAAAATAAGATGGTAAACGAGAGGAAGTATTATTACATCTTTTTCTTGTTTTATATGTTTTACCTATGGATGGGAGATTTTCCCATTTTCAATATCACGATCTTATTCCAGATCCTGTACCTGCATGATAGCAAAACAAGATTTGAAAATATGGCCCTAATATCATACTGACTAAAAGAAAAAAATAAAATAAATGCAGGAGTTACTGATCTCCTTTATAATCTGAGAGTTGAGGGAGTGTCATAATTATTAACTCTTATGCCCACAAAGTTATCAACGCACATTTTTTAAAATGAAGAATAACGTATAGTTTAGCAACTTCCTCTGTTTATGCTACATCTGGATTGTGGTCCTTACAATTTTCCTGTGACCTGGGCCTGGGGTTTGCGAGGTGAAGGTTTAGTCCTTCGCTGCTGCAACATCTCGTCCCTGCTGACCTCGCAGAGCACTAGTGCAGCAACAACCTAACAGTGTGGCACATCAAGTGTGAGCTACATTTGGAAGATCTGCACAGAGGAGCTTGTATCTCAGCTACCTGTGCAATACTCCTACTGTAATCAGTGCGTTTAAGTCTCTTTCTTCCATTAGCATAGAAGTTTACATACATAGAAGTTCACATACATCGAAGTTCAACTACACTTTGGTGAGGGAACACACTATTTCCGTTAACCTAGCCTAGAAACATGATATTAAACTAAATACCTTAACAGAAATGTTCCCCCTCAAATAGTTTACAGAAGAATCATGCTACTGACATATGATCTTCGTTTGCACTTGGCAGTTCAGTATTAACACATCAAAAAAGCTGAGAATTGCAGTTTTGGGCCCAGTCCTCAACTGGTACCCATTAACATTTGTTTTTGCTCTGATTTACACAGGTAGATAGATGACTAGTCCCAGGCTAAGAGGACAAAACAAAATCCCCCCAATCTAATTTTATAGACTACATTGAAGAGTATAAAATAAAAAGAAAAATCTATTTGAAAAGATTGCTGATGTGATTCAACACTGTGAACCTAAAAGACTCTTTGTTCTCTATCTTTGCAAATAAAATTGTCCCTTTTTAATTAACTTAGTGTCGTTTCTTGGAGTTTATTTCAATATAAATTTGTAAAGCTGGTAAAATTCATCTCCACTGAAGATGAAGGTTTGCATGGGAAATTGCAATAGAAGCACAGTGTCTTTTCTGTTCTCAACCAGCTACACTTTTAGCTGGATTATCTATATTCTGCTCTTTTTTTATACATACACTGTGCTTTACTAGGTGAACCTATTTTCTTTAATTCCAGAATAGCATTTTTAGCAGGGAGGAAAAATTTCATTTTACTGGAGACTACAATACAGTTAACTTAGCTTACAGCAGATAAAGACCTGAAGGGCAGGGGAAAAAGAGTCTACTGGTAGCTTGTGAATATATATTTCTTGTATCATTTCCAGCTCTGGTTTCCCTGGGGGGGTCCCTGTGTGTGTTTTGCCCCTTTCTGTACTAGCACGTCTTCCCACAGTGCAATTTTCAACATATTCATATATCGCCTTGAACATCTTTGGATCGCCTGGCAGGTCCCCAAATGTTCATGTGGGCTAACAAAGTCATAGACACTTCAGTCAGGATTCTTCATAGACTCTTGAGCTGCAAGACAATTTGTACATTTGGCATCCCATGGTGTCCATCCAATAACTCATCCCTCGCCAAGAAAATTAAACCTAAAATCAGTAATATGGAACTGTGTTACGTATATGAGCAGTGTGTCATGACTTTTCTGGCTTGAAAAGGCACTGTGGTGAGTCACTACAGTTGCATGGTGTTTCTAAGCGGCCTTTGTGAAACAAGTAAGCAGGTTCTGAAGCAGTCATGGTTGCTAAAAAGTGAATTTGAAAAGGAAATACTATAGTGGGAGTTATGGATCAGATTTTAAAAGGTTGGGTATCTAAGATCTTTAGAAATCTGACCCTACACGCCTGTGTTTCTTCTGCTTTTTCAGGGAGGAGGAGGAGGGGAGTGAGGGGATAGTTAAAGATGTCAGCACAGGAAAGCTGCCAAGTTGGTTTAGGTTTGTAATGGGCTTCTTCATATCTCTTTCACCTTAGGGATTTTTTAATTATTTTTTTAAACTATATTGCACTGCTCTGTTTCTTGCTCTCATCAACTCACGCAACATAACTTGCTATAGCATAACATAACGTTGTGCGACGAAATATTAAACAAATACAGCAACATTTTATTCTCCTCCACTCTCTACCCCCACCAAAATAACACGGTTAAGGGGCAGGTAGAAGATGTTAATCTGGGAGTAAATAGATACCTCCATGATGAAGTAATGCAAAATAGGCTTTTTATTATGACTTTAGGCCACACATTAAAATTGATCTGCCAATTAGAATCAAGGATTGACTACAATTTGTTTCAGACCTTACAGGGAGGAAACCCACAGTTTGTGTCATAATACTCTCTCTTCAAATTCTTCAGCCTACCCAGAGGCATGAATTTTGTAGCCATTATGTGTGCCTGACTGTGGGGTAACATTTAAATATCAGTTCCATATGACTAGAGATGTGTCAATAATTCTAAAGATAGAGATGTGTCAAGGAGCAGTTGGCTGAGTCAGCTAACTGCAATATTTGCTGACTCTTACAGCCTCATGCAGTCACTGAGCCACTTCCATTCAACACTTCAATTTTGTTGGTGTACTGATAAATTGACAACACATATGGTACTGCATCTAATTTGGAGATGAATTGTATTCATTTTCTTTCCAGCTCAAACTCCATGCAGTATAACAATATCGTGCTTAAGCAAAGCAACCCAGTTACACCAAAGAACAAATTCTTATTTTCAGCATGCTTCTCAATTGGCTGTGTGATTTTTCCACCAGCAGCTGCACCCATATACCTCCAGAAAGAACTTCTTTTAAATTAAAAATCCTGGAATTAAACTAGATTCAGTTGAGGGTAAATCCGGGACCACCGTATGTATATCTGGGGTATTCATACATAGTTTGAAGGGGTGCTATCGGGAAAAAACCACAACTATGCGCGGAGTCTGATTTGGATTTACTCTACCTTTAATTATTAAGGTCAGAACAGTTTTAAAGGGTTCATTTACCTTTCCATTGCTATGGAACCATTTCAGATTCTGAAAGATGACCCAGATTCACTGCTCGTTCTGATCAGGTTTTCTTCCCGACTTTCATTCATAATCACTGTGCGTTTCACTGCAGCTTCACATGGTGTTTGACAGCAAGGGCAAACAAGGGAAAGGATTTCTGGAATTGTTTGAAAACCATGGTGCTATTCCTGTTCCTGCTGTACACAGATACTCCTTGTGATAACAGCAAGGCTGGGTGGAGGTGGGTTGGGAACCAGAAAAATGTATAGAATTCAGTTGCTTACTTGTGGCTTGAGGACTCCTCTTGGATTACACCAGACCTTCGTTCCTACACTTCTGCAGGTCTTCCAGGCATTGCATGGCCAGAGAAAATTTGGCAGGAAGGCAAAATGACTGATTGCCATCAGTCAGCCCTACTAAGGTTGAAAGTTTGGTTATTTCATGAAGAATCTGACACAATTCAGTTTATTCCCATAAGAAAACTGCTTCCTCACTGCAGCTTGAGGCCTTTCTTAATCTAAAGGAAATGTATTTCCATTGTCTTTGTCCCTTTGTAACTTTCCACCTTTGACTGATCAACTTATAAATTTAGGTACTACCAGTCACTGAATTCATAAGTAGTTTTATTAATGTTATTTTAAACCCAGATGCAAAACATACAGATGGGATTTATCATTACGTCAGAAGACCCAGGCAAGACATTAATGAAATTGCGAAGCTCGACAGAGAGCTAAACCTGAATCTTCCTTGCCTGCATAAACTGTGGAGTCATGTTTCATTTTATATATGGTAACTTTTCCAACTTTATAGTGAAGAATAGCACCAGAAAGCAACTTTTTGCACATTAGACATCTGTACATTTAATAATTAATTCTTCCTTTACTAGGGGTGCTTACTGAAAAGATTGTAAGCAAAGCCATGACACAGCTCCATATTCTCTGTTAGTCCCAAACAAATAAGAGAGAAGTCTTTAGCGGGGTTTCAATTAAAATGGGCGACTCATCCTCCTTAAAAAAAAAAAAAAAGAAAAAAAAAGGCAAATCCAAAAAGTGGTGTTCTTAAATCTGCACATTAAAAATTGCCAAAAATCAAAAATCACCCTGTTAGTTTTCCACTGAAGTGCCCTTCTCTAATGCTGACTGGTATATACAGATGTTTTGGTATCTCCTACATAAGGAGGGGTGATTCCCATAGTTCGAGGCTTAGCAGAGAGAAGACTCTTACCAGCATTTTACTTTGCAAAATACAACAGTCTGAGATGCTCGAAATGTTTTCCCAGTGAGATATTTTACTGTCTGAGGAAAACCATTTCATCAAGAGTGAACTTTCCTGAAGGAAAATGACAAAAGACAATTTAAACAGCTCGGAATAAAATGTTTCACTGATAGTTTGCTTTTTCATTTGAAGAAGTAAAATGATTGCCAAAAATCCTTCACTTTCCTGGTCACTCTTTTTACCTAATCGCCTGTCTGCACGGGTGGTCTCACACGGGTATGTGTCTCCTCTCCTGTTTTAACAAACAAGGCTCTCATCCAGTGAAGAACCTCCTGAAAAATAGACCTTCTGCTGGAAGTTTCCACCATCTCTTCTCAGATCTTAGACTCAAGGAAAAATTTGTGGAAGAAATGCTTCAGAACAGCTGTAACAGCCCTGTTGCAGAGTCTAAGGCTTTTGTCTGGTGTTGAAGATGTGCACTTTTAAAAACAAAGCCACGATCTACTTGAGGACTTCAAGTCTTTTAATTTCTATTTTATTGTGTATCACAGCTGAGACTTGTATGGATACTTGCACATCATGGAATACTTTTCACATATAGACCACCTTAAGTATGTATTTTTTAGTTCTTTCCTTCAAAAATAAAATCAAATAATAATAACAGGGTCTTTTCTTTCATCATGTTGGAAAGTTTATGTATTGTTATCCCCTCCTCCACAAGTCCTTCAGGGATTATTTAATTATGGTCTTGTAGAAAGCTCTGCTGTATGGGATTTGGGTTTATGGGAAGTTCAGTTTTGCCTTTTCTTTTCTTTTATTTCTGCTGAGGGTCTCTTATGCAACATTTGACTGTTTTATTTTTATGATTTAAAGCAATAAATCGTGTTTTAGAGAAAGAAAGGAGACAAGGTCTTTTTTGAATTTGCCTTTGTGTTTCCTAGAGTACAGAATGCAAGCAATAATTTCTGGCTGTAACTTATATATATATTTTTGAGGGGGTGGAGGAAGGAAATTACTACGTACTTTTTATATACATATATATTTTTTAACAAAGCAATAGGGATTTATATGGACACAATTGTTTAGAAAGTCCCAGAAGAATAATTCTGAGATGATGTGAAGTTATACACAAATGATAGTCTTTCAAAAAGTCCACATGGTCTACAGTCTTCAGATTTTAAACAGCTTCTGACTGTTATACACATAAAAAAATGTTTAGAAAAATGACATATTTTTATTACTTTTATTTGACAATCTAATTGAGTCCCAGACCATGCATATATCAAAAAGCCGTTATCAACAGTGGCTTAATGCAAAGGAGGGGCACCCATCTCTCCCTATCTCCTTTGCTTAGCCCCAGGGCTTGACTTCTTCATGTGAAAGGTGTCTAAAGACAGAGAGAAATCTTTACACACTGAATATAGCGAGAAAACAAATCTCTTCCCACCCACCACCACAACAAAAATATTCTCTGCTATTCAGCGAAACAATCTAGAATTATGAGTTGCCTTTGACAAACACAGCCCATAAGGGCTTTGTCACATAAATCACACGCTGTGTGACCCTAAGACATTTTTCTATTATTTAATATTTAACAAAGGATTTGCACAATGGTGACACCATGCCAATCCCAAACCCATTTAAATCTTTAACCAGCAACTTTTTAATCACAGGGTGAGTAGGTGAAATAGTCTCTGCTGAGCAATGCTTATTTTTCACCAAATAGATGCAATTTGAATGCTTCTCTTCTCCGTAAGAATTGTTGACCATCTAATTATGGTAGCAGTAGGTAATTTACATACCGAGCACAACCAAATTATTACAAGCCAAATAGATGAAGTTTTTTTCTACTTCTAAAACTAGAGTATAATTCATATTAACAGTTGAACGGTTGCCGATAAAATAAGAGCCGACCTGAGCCTCTGAACAGGAATTGGACACAGCTAAAGCAAACCTTTTCACATGCAGGCTAGCTGCTCTCAGAGCAGAGAAGTTCATTTTTGGGTCACATATTGCCCTTAAACAACTGGGTTAGGTAAGGTCAGTCAGTCTCTGGTCACTGACTGATAAAAGCATCCTGATTGCTGCAGTAAGGAATGTTTCTAGCACCATACATCATGTCATGTGTACCCAGAACAATTTGGATGAATCCCCAACTCTATGCATTCTCCAAAAGCAGGAAAGGTCAAAAGTTTTCTTCTTGCTACAGGATACTCCGCTACTATATGTACATCAAATTAGATTGCACATACGACAAGCTATGGAGATGACTTGTGAACTCCTTTTATTTGACACATATTAAACAGCATACAACATGCAGAGGGCTGATAGATCCTGGGGCCAAAAATGAAGTTTAGAGTCAGTTTTTCTTTTTAACTAAAGATAAGTTTGGGAGGGGTTTTTTTGTTTTGCTTTGTTTTGTTTTGTTTTTAATGCAGTAGAGTTCCATAACATCAAGGGAAAGATCATTGCTGCATTTGGAAACAAATTTTTGGTATACCGACGATGCGAAAAAAAATTTCAAGGCAAACAAAGAAATTTGCTTCTACAAAATTAAAAGTTTTCATTTTTTTAAAAAGTTGTTAACATTTAATACACTTAAAATACACTTTAAATTTTAAATAACACTGAAGGAAAAGTTTTGCTGAAAAAGAATTTCATCAAAACAAGAAATGATTCATTTATCTAAACACAAACCGTCTAATTTATAATTTTCCTTTCTAAAATGTTTTCAATAATTCTTTAAAGAATAAATCAATAAAATTGCTAGAATTTGCAAAATATACTTAAATAAAAATGTGTATTTTTATTGAGATGTCTTCCATGTAGTGTTCTTTTAGAAAATACAGTTGTTCTGTAAGGGCAACATCTCTGATGATCTTTCTGCGCAAGACTCACAGTAGCCCATAGATAAGGCTCTATTTGGAGAGGCTATAAAAGAGCTGGATTTAGCAGTTAAAAAAAACTTTTTATGAAGGTGCTAATGGCAGGCTTTGGTTTTGGATTTTTTTCTTTTAAATTGACATCATTGTAGTAAGTAGTTACTAGAGGTTTGGATTTGATTCTGGCTGACTGGCGGTATTTGTATCAAGCAACACCTTAAACCTGAATTGCTTTGTTAATTTCAGGGGGAATTTAAGTTTCCATAAAGCTGGAGTAATGAAGAAAAATCCTTAATAAACAATTTTCCATAGTTTTTAAATAGCTGTTTAGTCCTGATCCAGCTGTTTTATGTTGATATTACATAATAAAACAACTAAAAAGCTGGATTAACCTGCTTCTCATAGATTCTCTGAACACTGAGCTGTCTAAACTGGCATAAAGCCACTTACAAAGCTTTCTCTCCTGCCCATCAACAGGCAAGTTAGGAAGGCATCTATTTTTTTTGCTAAAAACTAAGTTCCAAAACATTATGTTTAAAATTGAAATACTCCTGAATGATATCCTCAATTTACAGTTTGGGATTATTAGGTTATCTGGATATGCTATGTTTTTCATTACTGAAACTGTTACTGCCTTTGCACGATAAACTTCAACATAGTACATTGGTCAGCTAGATCTTAACCAATCCCCTTTTGGTTTCACACAAGGAGAAGTTTTGCTACCAATGAAATCAAAGGCAAAACTCCTCTAACTTCAACCAGATTAGGATTTTTAACATCCCAGCTCCTGACTCAAGAAAAAATAAACACTCATAAAATGGTAAAATAAGCTTTGCAAACAAATACCTACTCTGTTTTTTCTTGTGTTATTGCTTACTCTTCCAATTCCAACTGCTAAAATGTATTAGAATTTTTTTTGGGGGTGGGGGTGGTGTTCCTTATAGTTTTTATATGGTTTTATTATAATGAATCAGAAAAATACGATCTTTTGATCTCTTCTGGAATGATTTGACAATCACATTTTTCACATCTCTGTGTACGTGTTTGTGTGTATCTGTTTATTCCAGTTATAAGTACTATATATATCAGGATAATCATTAGAAAAATACAAACCAATGCCTGTGCCTTTCCCAATGATCTAGGTTCATACTGGGAACACTAGTCCCTTGTGAATAAGACTTCTATAAAAATTCAGTCAATAAGTGTTTAATACAGATATTGACAAAGTTTTATAGGGTCTTGATTCATAAAGGACTAGTGCTAGCAGTATTGAACGCTATTCATGATTTGCATTCTAAATCACCTTCCAAATTGATGGCACTTATCTGAAAGGAAAGTTAAAAAGTTAAGTGTTGAGCATTCACTGCTCAAGAAAGTAACTGATTAAGTACCAAACCAAACAGAACTATAAAAGGGATTTATGCTACTCAGAACATCTTGTCTAATTGAAAAAAAAAAAAAAAATTATGCCAAACTGTAAGAATTAATGTGTTTATGCTTTTAATTTATTTTTCAGTGGGATGATTCTTAGCATTCTGGCAGTATCTTGCTATAGAGGTTTGGGATTCTGCAGGTGATGCCCCCAGACACTGAGAAATATATATGGATATTAAGTATGCCTCAGATATGTTATCTGCACCGTGTGACACTCTTTGGGCATTTCATGTAATGACTGCAGGACGTATTTAGATCAACTGGCATAGACACCTTACTCAATCACAGGCATTACTGACAATCCTTTTACCAAGAGGGCAGCTCAGATTGCTGAGCATTTGGGGTTACCAAACCATGTTCCCTGTCCAGTCGGTGGAGAGAAGATGTTGCAGCACTTGCTTGTCGGTATGTCCAACTTAAAGGCTAGGGTTATCCTAAAAATACCCATAAACTCAAGAAAATGGCAGGACTACCTGTGTTGATTGAGAATTGCATAGTCTGAGTTGTAGCAATACTAATGTGTTGATATTTTACAGAGGGCAGATGGGACAAACCCAGCGGTCAATTTTTTTGGAAAGTAAGCCTGGGAGGCAGTTCAGAGAGTGACGACACAGACATTTCAACAGAAGAGGACCTGCAACTACCTGAGCTTAGATTTGGGAATACACTTATGGAGCAGCTCTTCAGGTCTACCCTAAAGAAAGTTCATCCTAGTCCATAAACATGCATACTTCCCTCCGGTATGGCCTTTTGTTGCGTGGATGCTTCTGAATCATCTGGACTAGTTTTAGTTTCTTCATTGTCTTCATACACACCTTGTGAACTAAAAATAATTACACAAGAAAGTAATGATCCAAGAGTAGGACTCTATTCTAGACTGGCAAGGATTGCAATATGTTTCAAGAGGTACATGGCTTATGACATTCCTACTTGACTCTAAAAGAGACCAGAAACCAGCTAATATCCACATCCCTAAAAATGTGGCAGTAGAATGGTTGGAGACAAACCGTTTACCTCGGATTTATGGACGTAATCAAAAGAAGAACATTCACTTATGCTATTTACCCCTCTAGATTTTACCCACGGAAGTTTTCCTCATGGTGGACAAACGTACTGCAAAAAGATAACAAGAGACAGGTGGGCCAAAGAACAAAAGAAAGCTAATGCATCCAGAGTAAATCATGACCGCAAACACGTTTAGAAATATTGTTATTGATCTTCACGAGATAAAGATATGAATACCTGCACATGTACACATGCATTAGCAAACTTTAACCCACCTGCTGACAAGAGACTGCTCTGACAGCTGTTCATCCAGTTGGAGTGTGTTTTGTACACGGTTACAAAAGATACAAGCCTGCCAATTTGATAGATGGCCTCTTTATTATTGTTTAGAAGAGGGAGAATACACTATTTTGGTATTTGACCTCTTTCACTCCACAAACTTGAAAGAAGAGTATCAGAAATGTTCAAAGGACGCAGAATTGTGCCATTACACACCTACAATTCAAAAGATACATATTCCAATAATGCAAACAGAATACAGTGGGCCTAGCAAGAATGGTAAGATTTGGGCCCTGGGTAATATTATATGTGACCACCTAACTACACAACATTTTAGTTAGCGCTGTCAAACAGACCAGAATGGAAAGCAGCTACGTTCGTTGTCCACCCAAGCCTTTGTTCTGTTTTTAAGTCCTTAGGCAAATAACTCAATCTATGCATTTCATCATCTCTACCTGCACAGAGGTGTTAATAATCCTTACTTTTGTACAAATCCTTACCTATCCTACAGCTAAGGTGGGGGAGGCAGAGGGATTGGTGACTGAACTGACTCAGAATTTTGGGGGCACTTTTTATATTGAGGTCAAATTTGGGGTTCTGCCATGGTTTTTACACTAAAGTAAATCTGATCTTTGAGAAAATCAAATGTATTAAACAGGGGTGGTAAATTATAATTAATTTTGTTATGGACAGACTTACATCAACATGCTTATACTCACTCTTGTATAATTTATACCAACTTCCAAAGCTGATTTTGACAGCGTAGTGTTTTATACTATAACATCAAAACCTACTCCCTAGGCTTATTTTCTTCATCAGTAAAATAATGCTTCCTTGCTCCTGCAATACCTTTTCTGCATGGTTTATGAACAGAAACCATTACAGGTTTACATGCAGCAAAATGTTTCAAATCTGTTTGGAGGCTCTACGCATCACAGTAACACAGGAATTAAAGTATATCTTTTAGCACATTTGATTTGTGGTGTTAGTCTGTTAGTTATTCATATTACTAGTTAAAGCCTAGTTACTACAAATCTTCAGTCACCCAGTTAGTCTTTAGCTATTGAAGCCAGTGAGACTTTTTGTATGGGTAGAGTCAATTTACATGAATCAAAGTTTGTAATACCGACTTTTTAGTTTTATTTGCTCTTTCAAACATTTACTTCAGTATAGCAATATTTAAGCATTTCATTTCAAGATCCCGTATGGATTGAATCAGCTGACAACCCTGTAAAGAGAAAAGACTTCATATATCTCGGACACTGCCCTTCATCTAAACTGACAGAACCTGGAGAGCTCTGTCATTTCCAGATCCAAAAGTCTGCATGTTCTGATCCCGTGTGGGGGCTGGAGCAGTGGGTTCCCACTCTCCCCTCCTCTTTCTCCCTCTCCTCCTTCCCCACCACAAATACACACCAGTTCTCTTCCCTGGCAAGAGGGAAACCCAAAAACGACAGGACAGAAAGTAACAAAGACAACCCAGACCATTTGTCCAACAAGGTCAATTAGGAAGCAAGACCGTTCAACACATCACTGTTCACAGTCCTTTGGGAGCATCCTTTCTGTTCTTTAAACATCAGATGCCCAGAGGTGCCAGCCTTGCTCTCTCTTCTGAATATAATTGCTATAAATTGTGTAG
>NW_009596122.1:0-5325 GCF_000690535.1 Cariama cristata | reverse complement strand
CCCCCCCGTGCTGCATACAACAACAAAAAGGGCAGCACAAGCTGGTCCCCAGAAGGTGTGGAGCAATGTGATCCACACCCATGAACTTCAAGGCAGTCTGACTCATGCTGCACTTCGTTCTTTATAGGTTTTTTTTTGAGCCCTGCATATTTGGACAATACTTGTTTAGTGCTTAGAAAAACTAGAGTACTTGAAGTCTTAGCCATCTTCTGCCATACTAAATAGGATCTTCCCATTTACATTACTAACAGCTGAGCTAACCTCTTAGATGTAGCTAAATATTATTAGTCATTATACAGAGAAATTTAACTTTTGCCACTTAGAGAATCTTTATATTTATGGCTTTGAGGACAGAATTACCTGATTTCATCAGTTATTATCCACTAGCGTATTCTTCACATTCTATCTAATGTTACTGGTTTATTATATTGACATCATTTCCACTGTCACTGCAATTTAGCTTCTGTATTTATATTTCACAGATATTTTCTATAATTTAAAAAATTACAGCTGCAGTATGAGAGCAGTAACAGTCACACAGTAAACTTTGCATTCAGATGATCATCAGATCTCCCAGTTTAAGGACTCAAGAGGAGACAACCTGAATAAAATCTGATTAAAGTGATAAAAATGGTCAGACAGAAAAATGATGGGGAAGAAGAGGGTTTGTAATATTAAAATCCTGGAAACGGTTCCTCCTGAAATATCAAGCATCAGAATTTCTTGAACTGTGATCCAAGGAGCTCTTGGGATAGTGTACAGAAAGGGAACTTGCTAAAGTGTTGGCTTCTTCTCTACTGTAAAGAAATAAAAGGAAAAAAACAGATAATTATTCCTAATATTTTCTTGACCACATTGGCAATTACTCTGCAGGGCTAGTAAAGTAAGGTAGAGGAAAAACTTGTGCATCTACATAGCTCAGCAAAGCAATCTCCTCATTAAGTACTAGTGTGAACAGAAAGATACATAGAAGATACAAACCTACTGCTTCTCATAGTGGCTAGGGCAGGGAAGGAACAGGAAGGTCAGGACTTTGAATCTAGACAGTCAAGCTGAAAAGCTCTGCAAGTATGTAGAAGCATGACTCAATATGTCAGAACTGAGTATTAAAACTAAGGATGAATAACAAGGCAGTTGCTTCATATGAAATGAATTTTAGAAATTTAGAAGTTCAGACCTTGGGAAAATTACATTTATTTGCTGGTGGGAAAGTTTGTACTAGAGCATTTTCAGAATTTTAACTAATTTGAATAAAACTTTATTTTTTAAAAAAATTAATTACTTTAGGAGGTGTAATTCTTGCATTCATAAATTGTCAGATCAAACAAAACAGAGGACTAAACTGAGGACTAAATCAATCTAAATGTTTCCACTTAAAGTCTGAAAACTCTGATCAGATTTAGCTAAACTGGTAAGTTTGTCAAAAGACCTCACCAAAGTGAAATGACAGCCCATAATTTCTACTGCCTTTCATGCCATTTCAACGTTTGCTTTAGTAAATTACTTCCATCTCAGCAACTTTGCTCCTCCAGGGATGGAAGATATTCCTAACTTCTACCCAATTTGGAATGTTATTGTAAGTCATACTCCACAAAAATCTGTCTTTCTTCAAAATTCATATCAGTAGCAACATTATCTTTTAGAAGTGGTTATTATTGAAAAATAGATCTGCAACAACAGAATTACCCAGATATGAAAGAGACTGAAAGTCAGTCATTTTTTTATGCATCCTAAATCCTCCTCACTCTCCATTTTGATACGTATTTTCAATTGCCTGTTCAATTGCTTTGTTTTGGCTCTGACCCAGTAAAGCACTTTAACGTATGTTTGTCTTAAAGTTATTTGGGGGCAAGACCTGACTAGGTACTTTCTATAAAATTCTTACCACAATAGTGAGTGGTTGTTGTAGTGGTGGTCAGTGAAATTGTATATTGGCATTTAAATACATTAGGATGAAGATATGATATTGCTTGTAGAGAAGGAAACAGAAAGTCCTCTCTTCCCACATGGTCCTACTTCTGCATTTTTCTAAGATTCAGTTGATTCTTCTTTCTTGACTGTTCCAAGTTTTCATCAGAATCCAGGGAAATTTGGAAGATGTCTTTTCTCTTTCTAAGCAGAAATTACAGAATTAGTTTTCTCTTTAAAATCATGTGGAACAAAAAAATTGTTCCATAAAATAAAAATGCAAGTTTGAAAGAACTTGAAAATACATAATCAGTGAAGAATTATCCTGTAGCAGACTATTCCAGTAAGGTATAGAAAATCAGGAGAAAAAATTTTTAAATCCAAGAGATTTCACAAGTGTTCACAAAGGATTCTATCATTTACAGCTCAGACTCCAGATCTTTCAAAATTAAATGAATCGAGCACTATATATGGAGTTCAGAAGCTCTCCGCAAGACTGTTGGCTTTTTCTTTTCTTTTTTTTTTTTTTTTTTTTTTGTTTTTCCAAGGCTGATTTTTTTTACTGGCTAGCTAACAATGTATAAAAACCCTGTAAAATTTACAGCGTATCTAGTACAGTTTTTGATTTAAATTTTGTTTGTGATATGGTAACAACTAATTTTAATTTTGGATTTCATTTTTTAAAAGATATGTTGATTACCTAGGTCTGACCGAACTGCTTTGCCTGACTAAAAACCTGAGTTTCTTTGTTGGTATTCAAATAGCTGTGATTTGAGGCAAGGACACTATCCAAAAAACCAAAGAGCCCTCCTCCCTCAAGAGCAACCAACAGTTTAAGTCCAACACTCAGTAGGGTTTTTCTTCCAGGCTTAGTCCTACTTTTCTATCTGTTGGAGAAAGTCAAAGTCTAACTTTACAACCTGGAAGGAAACTCTTCTTGCAGACCATTGAAGGACGACTTCTAGTGGCAGGATACCTTCAATTTTATCCGTGGTGATCTGCTCCCACTGATTACAACTTTTCAGACTTTCCTTGGGGTTTTTCTGCTCTTTGATTTTCTACAATTTTTTTCTTAACTACCTGCCTTAATGTCATATCAGATTTGGTTTCTCGCAAAACTTGGTGTGTACCCGGAAATAAGGCTTCTCTGTCTATACAGATATGTCACTTTCTCATAGCCGTGACCCGCTTGCTTTCCCTCAATCGCATACCCAATTCCCTATCCTTAGTCATCTTAAGCACAGCAGCAAGCTGGTCTAAGCACTTAAAAACCAGCTTGTCCTTAAATAACTTGGATGAAAAGCTTTGAAACCATGATTCAGAGTAAATGCCATCAAGAAAAGAAAGACATGACTCAAACAAGAAATAATTCTAGATTTGATATAAGAATCTGGCAGATCTTTGCTATCTGCATACATACACACTCTGCCAAAATACAGTGCTTGAGCAGTAAAGATACCTCTTTGCAGCTGCTGAGGCATGAGTCCAAGTCAAACTCTGGTTTTGTACCCAAAGATGCTCTCAGTCAGCTCAGCTGAGAGTATTTGGCCTTTAAGTCTAGAAATGAATACTGCCCACAAGACCCATGTCTGTGGCCTCATTTATGGGACACTGTTGGAGAATCTGTTCTGGTGACTCATCTACACCATGGAGACCAGCACATCTACTATGGGCACAATTTGCTGAGAAAATATAACCAGATTATGAAAATTAACTCACAAAAAATATGAAAAAATACCAAAATAGACCTATAACAACATGAAATGATGACCCTGTCCGAGAGCAGAAGGTGAAGGGTATGGAGCCTCAGTACTGTGCTACTGACTCACTTCCCAAGTCTCCTGGCAGTCATGACAAGACACAATAGACAGAGAAGAGGAATAGTCTTCCTTCAGCTGTAGTATATCCAACCCTGAGTCCAGTCTAGAGTAAAGCTGTACCCAGTAATCACAGTCTGTACCTTCTGTATCTAATCCATAAAAGCCTGGTATTGCAGCTTTGCTTGAATTTTCTGTCTGTGAAAACTACTTTTCTGTGTCTTTCTGCCTAGTGGCAGAGTTTCAGGAGGAAAGATGATGACTCACAACAGAGTACAGTCTGCTAAAAGGTGAAAAACATGGGTAAATACTCCCTGAAGCTGAGGAAGGAGTTGAAAGTAGGTCTCCTACATCTGCAGTGAGTGCCCTAATTACAATTACATTGCAGGAATGGGGAACATGTATGATGTTTCAATAACGCTATATTTTTTTATTGAATTCAGCTAGATGGTTGCTGAGACAAGTTCAAAATAAATCTACTGTATCAGATCCATCAGAGATTTCAGCATAGTATGCGGATCCCAGCTAGACTCAGACATTAAAGAAAGACCAAACCACTTAATTCTTAACTTCTTCTAAAATGATGCTACTTACTTCTGTTTATGCACAGAAGCAGAACTCTGGACATCAGGGGAAGTTTACAGGTGAAAATATTGGCATTCACTGATTGCAAATAGGTGTTGTCTCAGGAACCTAAATTCCATCCTTGTGCACCGTTGCAGTCAGCAAAAATGTTCCATAAACAGGGTTTAAATGACTTGAACAACATATCACAGGAAGCCCTTGTTAGTGTATGAGATGATAGGACCAAGTAATTAATCAGCATCCTCACAACTGGATTCTTTTTCCTCCATGCAACAAGAGGAAGCATTTGTAGAAGGCTCAAGAGCCCTTTGCAGTCATCAAGCTGCTTATTTATGCAGTACTGAAAGATATGCAATACAATGAAGCAGATTCTCAACTGCAAACGCATCTATTAGTCCAAGCAGAGGACGTTGGCTAATCAGAGAACTAGTTAGGGCTTCAAAGTCCCCTGTCTTTTTCCATGATAAAATGGGTTAAAATGGCTGAGGCGTTTTTTTGAAATTACATCTTCTGACAACAATTTATAAACATTTCTCATAAAGTTTCTGAGCACAATGAAATCCAGCCGTGCTTTTGAGATACTCCTCTGCTTTATGTTGAAGGAACACAGGAATTAGTAGAGGATCTGGCTATTTCTGCAACACATGCATTGTGACTGCCACATAGCTCTTCCAAAGGAGAACCAAGAATCTGGTATTTTCTATCATTCATGAATAGTCACTGCCAAAAATCTGGAGTAATTTATCTCAGCAGACTCATCTCCATCTCATCTCCCCTCCCCTGATTAATCTTTCATTAATCCTAAACTAATTGATTGATTTTGGTTGCGAATTTATTATAATTCCAGCACTCATAGCAAATCTGAACATAAGTGAACCTTGTCTATCTCAGTATCTCTGTCATGGTAGAGGGAGAAAGGACAAGAGAAGTCTAGAGGGGAAGTCCAAAACTATGTTTGAGAAATACACAAGTAAAAATCTTGAGTTCTCACTTAAAAAAAAAAAAAAAAAAAGAA
>NW_009596121.1:8276-9526 GCF_000690535.1 Cariama cristata | reverse complement strand
CAAAAAGACCCTTGCCCAGGTGAAGATCCCTTCCACTGAGCATGCGTAATAGTAGAAGTGATCATGTAATTGTATGATGTAACTGTATGTAAATGGTTTCAGGGAAACCTGACTCCAGGAATTATATGAATATGTAATCAATTGTATCTATATAACCTGTGCGTGGTAACAGCTCAGTATGCACATTAGGTGGAGCGATCCCCGGTGCATCCAGGGCTGCAATAAAGAAGTGCTTGCTTCTTAATACTACATTGGTGTTAAGAAGTTTTATTCCCGATTTCAGTGACACACCAACAGCAAGTTACAGTGTTCCTTTTAAACACAAAAATCATACATCAGTATTTTTCCATACACACTTACTCACTACTAATTGCTTAGTGATTTACATGCGACTACATAGTCATATGTATAATTACGCATGCTCAGGGGAAGGTTCTTCACCTGGGCAAGGGTCTTTTTGACCCGTGCGCGTGATTTTTAGTATTATAATGAAGGCAGTTCACTTCAGGACACTTTAAAAATTATTTGATTGCCAAATTAGTTAATGGAATGGTCGCTTTGCCAGGTTGTCATATAACTCATCCATGCTCAGTAGCTTAACGCTATCAGTTGCGGGTGTTCTTCAACAATTTCCAGGACTTTACATGTCCTTCATACCTTCATGAATCCCTTATGGTTAATCAAAGTCATCCTGACGAAGACTCAAAACAAAGTAGAACACAGTTTTCTATGCAAATAGGTGTTACTCTGATCATATTAGCTGCTGTAAAGTTAATTAATCTGGGACGTCTCTCTGAGCATCAAAACCAACAATGACTTTGACTGATGTAACTGTACAGGGATGGATATTTTCACCTTTGGGATAAGCATATTAAGAGAAGCACATACTGCACAAATGAACACCTTCAAAAAGAGGCGTAAATTATTTCCCTTAATTTTGTATAAATCTTTGGGGGAAGAAAGAGTTTTGTCCTCCTGGCAATGCCTTGCTCAGCCTACAGAGGCCAGTAACCACTGACTAATGTGTAGGACATGGTTCTGCATTTTGATGTGCTCTAAGGATGCTGCCTGGGTCAAATACAACCTCTTCCGCCTTCCAAGATATGGTGAGGAGAAGGGCTTGTTTTTCAGCCAGATTGAGTTTAAGAATTAACACTGAACTGTTCCCTATCAACAAGACCAAAGTCCTTCTAGATGTGCCCCATTCCATCCGGCACCCCAAATCTATAATATTGCTGGGACTATTATAA
>NW_009596121.1:0-8245 GCF_000690535.1 Cariama cristata | reverse complement strand
GGAGGTAAAGAGTGTTGATAGCTGCTGGGGCAGGTATCCTAGGAATGTGATCTTTGCTCCTCAAAACTTGGGGAGATTCACATGGAGTGATTCACATTAATCCTTTGAACTCCTGTTCTTTTGTTCTGGTACCAAGTTTGTGTCTCCAGTGACTGTAGTCTTTGATTCAGCTGGATATTGAAGCTTAAAAAACATGAATACCTTTTTCTGTGGACGGATTTCTGGGCTTGAATTTAAAAGCACATATACTCAAGGATAGGATGGCTCTCTAGTGACCTAATTGTAAAATATCCATTCTTTTCACTCTTGCGTACTCTCTCCCTTACTCTTTGACCCTATATTATTCTAATATACAATACTATCATAATAAAATCCAGATTCACCTGAACCAATGCCCTGGACAGTAAATTTTTAAATTTCAATTTTTATGGTGTCATAACAGTGATTTTCTAAACATATCACAGAGGACACTGCCTAAGGCATGTTTCAGCTGAACAGCCAATCTTTCTTATCAAGCAGTGTGACTGAAAGGACAAGAAATGCAAAGCCTCAAGGCACTCAATAATTACAATTGCAGCAGGGAGCCTGTTTTCACAGCTATCCTACCACCCATGTAGTCATTTAGGTGTTAAAGTACACTTCATAAAAACCTTCGCAAAAATTGTTATGATAGCTATAGAAAAAAGAAATTTTTGAACTTCCTTTGTCATCAGCATTGTATCATAAATGTTACAAGAAAAGACAGCTGATCACCATGGGCACTGTTTGAAGATTTGTTGGAGTTTTGCTTCCTGTCCTCATTGGGAAAGTAGACCCAGTGTTCTCAGCACTATTAGCAGGGCAAATTTGCTTTTGGCCATACAAGAGCTGACTTGCCTCTAGCTGCCTGACGTTCCAAGGAAGTCCTTTAAAAAAAAGAAATTTCTTTCTGACTGTTTATTAGGTCCCACATTTCCAAAGAATTTATAATACATTTTCCATGTATGTGTCTGTGTGGTGGGGGGCTGGAGTGTGTGCTGTCCAAAAGGGATGTGCGCATTACAGTATCCGTGCAATTTCTAACGCGATCTGTGTGTGTGAGATGCTGATGTGAATCAGAGCTTGTCCAGGCAATGCAAGAACACACATGACCCCTGGATTCTGCATTTTTGCAGCAAGCAAGCAATGTAACCCAAGCACATCAGAAAACATCACCCCTTCAGGGAGTCCCACTCAGAGACGGTGTAATTCTGGTGGGATGAGGTGTGTGGTGACGACAGTTTTTCAGGAATCTGGTTTCAGATTTGTGGGAGACTGGCCTGAGCCAGCAAATATGGTTATTTGCCCCCAAATATTTCATTGTCTCTAATCAGAATACTCTTGTCGCTTACAAAATAACTTGAAATGACACATGGATTGATGTATCCCTTTTGATCTCCTCTCTAGTGGAATTAATGGCCCATTATTTCTATTGTTTGTTCTGTATCAGACCAAATCTGAAATAAAATATCCTTTCTAAATGCCCTGCTAATTTGCAAGCCATAGTTGCATCTTGTTAAATGCCATTGGATTGATGAAACCGACACTTAATGTAATGATGGTGTAGAGGTTTTTTTAGTCTTTTGCTTTGTTTGTTGCTTGTTTGTTTTCTTTTTTTTTTTTTTTTTTTTTTTTATGTTGGCAAGTTTATTACACGAAAGAACCTGGGTTGTGGTTTGGTACTAGCTGAACAAAATGCATGACACAAATCATTTCAAATTAAAAAAAAAAAAAACAGAAACAAATTTACGCACTCATTTTCTGAGTTCCTTGTGCCTGCTTCTGTTACTAGTTAACTCTCTTCTGACTAAAATTATTTCTGAGCAAGCATGTAAATTTTTTATTAAACTTATTCAGACAGTGTTCCCAGAATTCAGGAGCTGAGGTATGATTCAAGATTTGTTAATCTGAGAGGAAAACTCACTTTGCTTAAAGCAGATTTTAGATAAAACCTGCAAATAGTTCATAAGTAAGTGAATCAACAACATATAAGCATGAAATACATTTGATCCAGGGCACTGTAAAGAGGGAAATATCTTGTGGTTATTCCTAGTAGATACAGAAAAAAAAAAAAAAGATACTGAAATACTGCATACAACCATACCTAATACAGCTAGACTACCCTTTTCTACTCAAACTGGTTCACGGCAGTTTCAAAATCTAGGGGCTAGATAGTTCATGATTCTTGGATATTTTATGAAATTAGATTATGTAGCTAACTGATATACCTCAGGCTATTAAATTGCAGAGAGAAACTCATATGCAATTTATTGTTTATTGTGCTTATATAGAAAATACCATAGAAAATGTGGACAGAAACTTTTATTTTAGGCTCTCTAGATACCAGCATTTTGCCTGGGGTCTGCAGGCCATTGCTAAACAGTAAGCGCTACTTTACACAAGGGGTCTCAAAGAGGGTTCTGCATGATTAGCAGCCCATCAAGATCTGGTGGTTTGGCGTTCACAGTAACTATTTGGGAAAACTGAGTATGGAGGAATGAGGATATAGGCAAGAGTGCTATGCCTAGGGATTGTACACACAGATTCAAAATCTGAATAGAGTTTTTCTGTACTTTTTATGTATTTCTAAGGTATGTTTCTTACAATATTCTGTTTTTTATAACAAACAGTTCCTATCAAAACATGTTTTTCACTAATCTCCACAGCCATTAGGTTTTGGCTTTCAACATGGATGTTTTTCAAGGAATCAGATCCTTATAAACAGCATTTTGACTAGTAAAGGGAACAGTAGCAGAAAAGAGTAAGGTTTGTGAAAAATGTTGGTTCTGTTTATTTTTCTAAGGCATCAGTGTTGTTTGACAGCAAACTACTATGGTCCAGAACATATATGAAACTATCATCACTTAGTGTCTATGACTACAGCAAATTATGACCAACACAACTTTTATCCTGACAACTGTATGAAAAGAGGTCAAAGTCATGCTGACAACCTTCTTGCCTATGTATATTTGTAAGTTATTATTAGAAATAACTGGAAGAAACCAGCACCAAATCCCATTGCAGGGACCAAAACTATATATTTTCCTTTCTTGACTAAACAGCAATTCTTCTGAAATACACAAGGATGGACATTGAAACCAGAAGAAATCAAGGGCTAACTGAAAGCTGAACTGATTTTCTCCACTTAGTGGAAGTGTCTAAATAATCCAGAAATTCTGTTGTTTATACTGGAATAAAAGGAATTAGCATTTCTACCAAGTGGGTTTTTCTCTCCTTTGTGGAAACCTCACAGCGCAGATCAATGCAAGAGCTCCAGACAAACTCTTTGAAGATATTTGAGAGGTGTAGTTACAATGAGGATATCTGGGAACAGTATGAGGAAAATTGGCATTTGATCTGTTGTTTTTGGTGTCAAAGGCTTTGTAAAGAGGACTGTCTTGCTAGTAAATCCGGATAAGTATGTGAATACTGCAAGTTATTCAAGAGCTAGAAAATCTTACAGGATAGGTGACAGTCACATGAATGACAGTCATCAGGTAGAACTGTAAATGCAATACAAGCATAAAGCTGTCTGGGAGGCTCTCAGTGGTCTGTATTGGAGCAGCATAGCTGAACTGCAGAGCTAATGGGACAAGAGGCACCCTCAGGCTGCACACCACAGGGGTGGTTGTTCCCTTAAGGCAGCTTTGGCAGGCTGGAGATGGGGATGGACAAAAATCCACCCCGGGCTGGCCAAGGGCAATGCCAGAGCATGCCAAAGGCAGTGCAAAGCCCTGAAGGTAGACAGTCAAGGGTGGGAAGGCAGATGTACTGGAGAGAGTCTGGACAAGGATGGGGGTAGCAAGTTGGCTAGATCCTTGCAACAAGGATGGCCAAGCACCTGCCAGCGGGGCTGTGGTACCAGGGGTGCAGCCAGAGAGGCATATGGAAGGGGTGCCTGTCTGTTTCTGGCATATTTCCAACCGCTTTTACAGTCCAAAGTCCAGCTCGGGGCTCCTCCAGACCAATGGATGTTGTGTGCCTGGAGTGAGCCTGGATAATGCCCCAATGCCGCGAGGGGTCAGAGTGTCTGGTAGGAGGCAAAGACATAGAGTGATTTGTGGCCAGAGATGGGGCTTGGGCACTTGGGGCAGTTAGCAGTTGCTGCCTGGGTGAGAAGAAGGATGAAGGGACTGGGCTCTCCCTGGAAGCACACACCAACAGGGTATGGGGACACAGCTTGGGAAAGGGAACACTGCAGCAAGGCGGAGAGGGCACGTTTGCTGCCCTGGACAGAGCCTGACCTGGGAAGGCTGCTCAGAGAGTGTGTGGCATCTCCATCATGGGCAAACTTTTGCTCCTGTTGGCCTGGCTGTGATATGGCAGCTTTACCAGGTGACCTCCAAAGGTCCCATCTGACATAAATAATTTTATGACCCTACAACTGTCACTGTCAGCCACAGAGCAGCAGTTTTTATGGGTTACCACTTCACTGTCCACACAAATAGAGCCCTGCATAGAGGAGAGTGGCTGTATCATCCTTAAGTACTGAAGGAGAAGATTCATGGGGTCAAGGAGCAATGTGTGCCAACTTCCAAGAAAAGGTATAAGGCAAGGGTTATAGCATGAAGACAAAACAAAGACATTATAAGGTGAATTTCCAGGGGACCTGCATGAAGATACAGATTTTTACTAAAAGGAAGTTGTACCTGGGCTCAAGGAGGAGTCTCAATGGGGAAGGGAAGTGGCAGCAGAAAAGCACTTGTAGCTTTACATTGTGTTCTTCTATTCCTGCTTTGTATTTTGAAAAAGAAACAGTTCATCCATTCCCTTCACAAACATCCCATTCAGGTATGACCACTATGCTTTTATTAGGTCAATCAGGCCATCCAATAAAATAAACAGCCCAATATATAGGTATGAGACCTGACATTCACCCTCTGTGCTTCGCTTTCATCATCTATACAGTGAATTTGCAACAAAAGCATTTTTAAACAATAATTTCAATGATATAAATGAGAATTACTACCAGTAGTGCCTGATAATAATGATTTGAGATACTACAGTTAGTTCATTAGCTTTTTCTTTATCAAATTGTTGGCAAATATTGACATTTAACTAATTGTGATCCATCTTCTCTTTTTTTTAAGTCCATTTTGATAATGATAAACAGTTCTTCAAAGGCCAGTTTAGCCTGTGGAGTGCCTTTGAGATAGCTCTTTGAAAAGGACTGATAGCAATCCTTGTTCTTTGTTCTCAGAAATGGCACAAGTCCCCCGACTCACCTTACACCAGGGAGGGTCCCAAAATATTGTGTAATCCTGTTAGAATTGATAAACCCAGCGGAGTCTGGCGCTGGGAAAATTCAGTATCTTCTTGTCAGATCAGAATTAAATTTTTGCCTCCTATATCCTAGGTGGCTGGATGGTTTATGATGGGTCAAGGGGAGAGAAATGTTTGTGCTTCATCAAATCTGGAACGTTTTTCTATGTGAGGATTTGGGTTTGTGATATAGCACACTGCAGCCATAAAAAGGCTTTTAAGGAAACAGCATCACTCTGCACAAAAGCACAAAAGGCCTGTAAACAGAATAATTATATTTCTCTACACATAGCTGTGTTGCTTCATGACAGCCACTTCTGTGAGTATTTTAGTGGTACAAGGGTGAGGCAGAGGTGGAAACATAACAGAAGGGACTGTGATAACTATGGACTGGGCATACAGATGGCATGTGGTGTTGCTGGAGTAACTGAGATGTGGTGGGAGAGCTCGTGTGACCAGTGTGTTGCGATGGTCAGGTACAAGCTCTTCAACAGAGGTTGGCAGGGATAATGAGGAGGAGTGGTTCTCTATGTGAGGAAGGAGCTGGGATATGTGGGACTCACCTGTGGGATGGACAACAAGTGGGTGAGAGCAAGTGGGTCAGGGCTGGAGAAGAGGACACAGAGACAGAGGACACCGTGGGGGGATGTTACTGACCACCTGGTCTCTGGCCATTGACCTTGTTTCTTGTGTGGGACCTCGAACTCTCTGACATCAGCTGAGAGGGAAATGTGTGAGGCATGAGCCTTTGGGGGATTTCTGGAGGGTGTCAGGAATAACCTTGTGGTACATGTCCTGGAGGGGCCAAGCAGGGATGAGGCAGACCTGGACCTACTGGTTTGTAGCAAGGAGGAACTGCTGGGGAGGTGGTAATCTTGGCTGCAGTGACCATGAAGTAATGATGGTCAAGATCCAAGGGAGCATGAGGATTAGAAAGTAGCAGAGAATAGACCTCACACTTTAGGAAAAGAAGAAACCTTTGGCATGGACCAAAGAAAAACCAAAGTAAAGGGGTAGAGGAGGTGTACAACACAAGGTGCATTGGTTCAGGTTTTCAAGGGCTCCAGCATGAGAGCAGACATAATGCTTTTTCAAGGGACAGAAATTTCAGCATATTGATAACCTCAGATGAAAAGCCAAATAACCACTTTTTACTAAGCAAAATGTACAATCATATCATCAGTTCTGAGATCTGTATTCTTTTATTTTGCAGCACATAAACCTTAAATTACACATCTGTAAAATGTTTTGCAGACACACAGGAATTAGTTCAAGTACTTTGTTTCTTCATTCCCTCCTGTAGGTCAAGCCCCCTGATTAACTTACTTCTCCCATGACACATGGTCAGCAGGTGACTCCGATGGTGCAATACCTATCTCTGTAAGGAGGTGGTAGAGGTGCACCAGAAGTGGAGACAAAACTGGACAAAGTCTTTACCCCTTGAAAAAGGAGGAAAGACATGTACGACCCCCATAGTTGTCCATGGTACTTTGAAAAGGAGATATACTATGAAAAACATTGAAAGCAAATGTGTCAGGTACAGGCAAAATACCCCCTCAAAAGTATGAACATACCTCCCAACAAAATATTTCAGTTCAGACCAATTTGACCATTGAAAATGCTTTTCTATTTAGTGAAATTAACAATTTTGCACAGGGAATTTATTTTTTAATGACATCGTATTTCTTAACAATGTTTTTTAGCTAGTAGTTCCCAGATGGTCTTTATTAGATACTAATTTCCTTGAAATTATTAATGAGACACTGCTAAGTCCCTTAGGTCATGTGAACATCTTGTTGAAAGTAATGGAAAAATCATTTTGTTTTTATATGTATATATACTGGAAAGAAATATATATGTATCTCTAGGGACCATATTAATTCCAATTACTTTGAAATTACTCAAAATGATGATTAAAATTGCTCTTACCTGAGGTCATTTGTTTACACCTTTATGGGTTGCTATACTTAATACTGATGATACACTCCAGTTCATTAATAATGTTTGAAAAATGTGGACCAGATCTAAGCTTTCAATGGCAGTGGTGAAAGCTATGGTGTGGTAATGGAGTATTTCTTTAGGTTATTAGAGATTCAGAAATCTCAGTGATCACGAATTGGTAGATGCAGGAGTTTATTAGTTTTTGTTCATTTCTAATTTTTGTAAGATTGCAAAATTTCCAAGCCCATAGACTGTATGTGCTGTACAAATGCCATCTTGGCTTTCCTACTGTAGCAACAGCTTATAACCCACCGCATTTCTTCTGGCCCCTAAATCAAGCCTTTCTTTAAATATCAGTCTTCAATTTTAGGTCTTTTCCTGAGGAATTCATCAGGACAGTACTCCAAAGAAGGGATCAGTTTCATTCCCTCTCCCCTTTCTTGGGCACCAACTCCTGAAAAGCTGCACCTGCCGTCTGCAGGGGATGGGGGTGCAGAGGACTGCTGCCCCATGGGGCAGAACCACCCCCTGCCCTGGAGAGTCCTAAGCACTGACCTGCAAGGAAGGGGGGATGCAGCTCCCGTGGGATCCCCCTCCCCTCGATTAACAGGTCATCCACAAGTGAAATGTCCCTTCACCCTCTGAGGACCACCCTTAGTTACTAAGCCCTGAAGCATTCAAACTAAAAAAAAAAAAAGAAAAAAAGAATTAAATTGAAACAATGCTAAAAGCCCATACAACTGCTCTGCATTACTGTTGGTGACTGGCGGACAGGTAGGCAGTCCCATTTAATGTCTTTATTTTCTAATTAGTAGAGCTATCAACAGGCAAAACAAACTTCATTATTTATTTGGTGCTGTTATAAGACAAAATTTCTTTTTTTTTTTTGTTTGCAAATTTACCCCAAACCCATGGCATTCCCCTGACTTCTGTACAGAAGTGTACACTATCAGTAGCTGTAGATGATCCCACAAGTCTGGAAAAATGTGATTTTATTTAAGTGCTTCCATGGCAATGCTTTTTG
>NW_009596120.1:73289-78226 GCF_000690535.1 Cariama cristata | reverse complement strand
ATAGCCCTGTTTTAGCCAAACTAGGACAGGCATCCAGGTGTGCCTTAGTTCTGGATGTAGGAGTCAGGGACCCCGGGGGCCTACGGTGTGTGCTTGTGCTCTTGGAAAGCCTTGGTACTCCCAGATTGTTGGATCCTTCTGGCAGCTGCCAAGCCAGTTCCTCCTCCATGGAGAAGGATCCCCAGTCTGCAGGATTCTCTGTGTTACACTTTCTTAGTGCTTCCTTGGATTCTGTCATATGTTTCTTATGTTATTCCACTTCCTTTGCAGGCTTCCCATCTAGTTAGACTCTTAAGTCTGTCAGCATAGGAAATACATAACTTTCATAAAGGAAAAGACCACTAGATTATAATAAAGGCCAGAACTAGATGATTCACAGGAAAATTTTAAGCTACGAGAGATCATTTTAAATGAGAGTTTGTTTTTTTCTTTATTTGTAGAAGGAATAGAAACAACTTGGGCACTAGAAATGTGACTAAAACCCAAGGTTTTTTTGAACTTTCATTATTCATTTAAAAGTAGTACAATAGGCTTTTATCTTCCCATTGTTTTTTCTAAGGGAAGGAAATTGCAATAGTCAAATTATAAGCCACTTAAAACCAGTAGCTTATCAAAAAAAACCCTGAAAATATCTATACTCCTGGGTCATTGCTCTGATGAGGTTACAGCCTGGCTTTAACAGGTATACTGCAAAGGATCTTAGTGTCAGATGAATTCTGAGTAGAAATATACCCAGATCCCAGGAGGAAATGCAAGAAAACCATTTTTTGCCAGGAAATTCTATTATGATTGTGTCTCGTTTTGTCAACTTCATTTGCTAGACCACTTCACATATATTGCCATGGATCCAGACACTGTCTTGCACTTGTTCCTACTTCACACAGAAAGTAGAGATGGCAGCTCATCATAGGTCTACGTGCAAGTCTTACTAAAACTATTTGATGAATTATTATGAAAGGAAGCCAGTATTTTTTAGAAGACTTATGCAGTAATATGATACAGAGTGAACACGATATAACAGTGCAAGAAACTCAAGCCTTGTTTCAAGAGAACACTTAATGGATTCTGAAATCTTTCATTGACTTGGAAAGTGCTGAAGTGTAAGACTTAGTTTTAAGCCTTAAGCTGTAATGTTCAAAACCACAAAGGCATGCAAGAAGATCTGTTTTCCACACATAAGTCCCTAGGCTTTAAAGGACAGAATTGTAATGTTTTCTGCATTTCTGCCAAGTGACCCATCTGAAGTTAATAGCCGTACTACTGTCATTGTTACCTTTATTAATTTTCTACCGTATTATCACTGTGCTGAACTAGTGAAATTAGACAGACAGTACTTAATTCTATATCTTCAGCTGAAGAGATGAATGTGGATTGGGTGCTCTGCAAGCAGGGACTGTGAGATGAGAATCCCTAAGAACCGAATGTCAGTGCTAGTTTGAGTAGGTGGTTAAAAACTGTCTTGTATATTAATGGAAAGGGAAACTTGTACATCGTAATATATTTCAGATCTTCCAATTCAAATATATTTGCACAGTCCCTAATTTTGGGAGGCTTTGTTTTTACCTGCCTTCAGACAGGATGGAAGATCAGATTTAATTTCCTTTTTGAAGTACTTGCACTCCGATGTACTAAAATGGTACTCCTTTGTAATTTCAATGTCCCTTTTTAGAGGCAGTGAAAGATCCGTGATCAGATGCTCAAGGCTTTGGAGGCCTTGTTGTGCTTTACTAACTGTAAGGTCTTTTCCACTCCTCTTCAGACTCCCAAGCAGCAGTGGCATGAGTGGAGTAGTCATCCTTGATCTTGTGCTGACATCTGCCCATGTGAGTTCTGACTGCGTGGAAAATTCACACTCCAGCTGGAAAGCCTGTTGTCTCCTTCACAGGTTGTCACAGAATCAGAATCATTTAGGTTGGAAAAGGCCTTTAAGATCATCGAGGCGAGTTGTTAACCTAGCACTGCCAAGTCCACCACTAAACCATGTCCTTAATTGTCACATCTATGTGTCTTTTAAAGACCTCCAGGTATGGTCACTCAACCACTTCCCTGGGCAGCCTGTTCCAGTACTTGACAACCCTTTCCATGAAGAAATTTTTCCTAATATCCAATCTAAACCTCCCCTGGCACAACTTGAGGCGATTTCCTCTTGTCCTATCCCTTGTTACCGGGAAGAAAAGACCAACACCCACCTTTCCACATCGTCCTTTAAGGTAGTTGTAGAAAGCGGTGAGATCTCCCCTCAACCTCCTTTTCTCCAAGCTAAACAACCCCAGTTCTCTTAGCCGCTTGTCATAAGATTTGTTCTCTAGACCCTTGACCAGCATCATTGCCTTTCTCTGGACACGCTCCAGCACCTCAATGTCTTTCTTTTAGTGAGGGGCCCAGAACTGGACACAGTACTCGAGGTGAGGCCTCACCAGTGCTGAGTACAGGGGGACAATCACGTCCCTAGTACTGCTGGCCACACTGTTTCTGATACAAGCCAGGATACTGTTGGCCTTCTTGGCCACCTGGGCACACTGCTGGCTCATGTTCAGCCGGCTGTCGACCAGCACCCCCAGGTCCTCTTCTGCCAGACAGCTTTCCAACCACTCTTCCCCAAGTCCGTAGCATTGCATGGGGCTGTTGTGAGCCAAGTGCAGGACCCGGCACTTGGCTTTGTTAAATTTCATACAATTGGCCTCATCCCATCAATCCAGCCTGTCCAGATCCCTCTGTAGAGCCCAGGTAGATCAACACTCCTGCCTATCTTGGTATCATCTGTGAACTTAATGAGGGTGCACTTGATCCCCTCGTCCAGATCATTGATAAAGATATTAAACAGAACTGGCCCAGTAACCAGAGAACAACTGGTCTTACCATTAAAGACTGAGGCAAAGAAGGCATTAAGTACCTCAGCCTTTTCCTCTTCCTTTGCGACTATGCTCCCCCCCATTTTCCAGGCCAGTTGTCTTCCCCACCAGCTTGTCTTTCAGCACATGGGAACAGCCTGCTCCTGTGACTTTAAGATTTCCTTCTTGAAGAATGTCCAGCGTTCCTGGACCTCTTTCACCTTCAGGACTGCCTCCCAAGGGACTCTGTCAACCAGGGTCCTGAACAGGCCAAAGTCTGCTGTCCAAAAGTCCGAGGTAGCAGTTTGCTTGACCACCCTCCTTACTTCTCCAAGGATCGAGAACTCCATTTCGTGATCTCTGTGCCTAAGACAGCCTCCAACCACCACATCACCCACAAGTCCTTCTCTGTTCACAAACAACAGGTCCAGCAGGCACCTTCCCTGGTTGGCTCCCTCACCAGCTGTGTCAGGAAGTTCTCTTCCACACACTCCAGGAACCTCCTAGGCTGTTTCCTCTCTGCTGTGTTGTATTTCCAGCAGACCTCTGGTAGGTTGAAATCTCCCATGAGAACAAGGGCTAGCGATCTTGAGACTTCTCCCAGCTGCTTATAGAATATTTTTCTACCTCTTCATCCTGATTGGGTGGTCTATGGCAGAATCCTACCATGATGTCTGCCTCGTTGGCCTTCCCCTGGATTCTTACCCATAAACACTCAACCTGTCACCATCATCAAGCTCTAGACAGTCAAATACTCCCTAAAATACAGGCCTACCCCACTGCCTCTCCTTCCCTGCCTATCCCTTCTGAAGAGTTTACAGCCATCCATTGCAGCACGCCAGTTCTACGAGTTAATTTCAAAATATCTCTGTGTAGGAACTGTTGCCTTTTTTGTCTGTTGACACTCAAGGCATCTGAGAACTAGACTAATTACTAGTTGCTAGTAGCACTTGAGACGGTGCTGCAAGAAGTTGAGGGATGTCAGAAGACAACAGTATTTACCCTTAGGGATGAGGGTAAAAGTCTGACCAGGCAGTTTGTTTATATTTAGCAAACCCCTTTCTCTGCTCTTGTAGAATATTTATCATGCATTTATTTTTGTGTCAGTTGATAAGCTGTGTGCTGTACAACAGGAGATTGCAAAAGACAGGCATGAATAAAATCAGACATGCTAGGAGGTAAAAGAGGGAAGTGAAATAACTTTTCATCTTTCACTTGTTCTTAAGTTGTCACTGGATAAATATCTGATATGATAGGACTTGTCTTCAACAGCAGAAGGAAACATAAATTAAAAGATACTGTTTCTTTATGGACCAAAGAAGGCGTGGTGATTTGCACATACCTTTAGAGAAATATGCAACTCTGAGTGTTAAGAGGGAATAATTTAAAACAGTTAGCACCTTCCCAAATATACTTCTTAAAAATTCATTTTAAACATTACCATAATACACAATAAAAAGCTAATACATGTGATGAATAGATAAAAAGCAGGAGATTGTCTTCTGAAATTTTTAGAACAACTTTAGTATCACAATAGTTATACTGTTATATGGGTGGGTCAATTTCTGAACTTCTCTCCTGGTTTGGCTAAAATAGGACTGTTTCCCCTTTCCGGAGTTTTTTTCTTTCCGTTAAGTCTCTTCTAAGTAACTGCACTTTCTGACAGTACAGCTACATGTTTTTCAGACACTGTCTGAGTTTCAGGCCTGATAACGCTCGATGTTTATAGTTGCTACCGAAGTATCAGTAGGATTGGTATGCAGAATGGCCCATGTTTATACTTACCCCCATGAGAACCAAGGCCACTGCTGGCCCTCTCTTGTTAAACAAGTAAGAAGTCGTAAACGGGTCGCACCTGCGGAAGAGGGCGGACAGGACAGGTGACCAAAAACTGACCAACGAGGTATTCCATCCCATCCACGTCATCCTCAGTATAAAGCTAAGGGATCACGAGGGTCTCGCTCTCTTCTTTCATGGCCGGCATCCCTGTGGGACCCTGCTCGCTCTCCTGCCTCCTACCCCGATCCGTGCATCCCTGAATCCGGTTCCTGTCGGCTGCGCAGTCCGGTCCGGGACGTCCGGGTGCCCGCCCTGCTGCGGCAGCGG